>NW_007727070.1:351558-366109 GCF_000696425.1 Galeopterus variegatus | reverse complement strand
GCTTCAACATCAGCTTTAAAATACTCTTCCCCGGGCCCGCCCAGTGGTGCACTGGAGAGTGCGCTGCTTGGAAGCACGGCGGCGCTCCCGTCGAGGGGTCGGATCCCATGTGGAGACCGGTTCCCGCTCACTGGCTGAGCGCGGTGCGGGCGCAAGACCGAGGGTTGCGATCCCGTTACCAGTCAGTAAAAAAAGACAAAAGGGAAAAAAAAAAAAAAAAAAAAAACCTCTTTCCCTAGATATCCACTAACCATAGAAAATGTCTGTACCACAAAAATTCTTTCCAATAATTTATGTTCTTATTATAAACTCATACTGCTATACTCAACTAAGCAATGCCAAGCAAATACTAAATTTCTTCAGTTAACCAATTTTAATGGAATATGACTAGAATAAAAAGTCAGAATTAACAAAATAATGATTTAGAGTATAACAAATAAGTAAATAAATTGAACCACTTATTTCACATGCCACAAATTCCATTTGAAGTAACCTGTTAAATTACCTTTCTGCTCAACTTTGCTGCTGCTAATAGCTAAGAAACTACCAAAACTCTGAATGGGAGTTGGCAGGACTTCAAGTTTTATACTTTTATATTTAAGTTTGTTTCAACAGCATTTGTTTTGTGTATTAGGAGCGCCGCCGCGCTTCCCAAGCGGCGCACCATCCAGTGCGCCACCGGGCCGGCCCAAGTTTTATACTTTTATATTTAAGTTTGTTTCAACAGCATTTGTTTTGTGTATTAAAAAAAAGAAAAATTACCTGATCACCTGCTCTTTCTTGCTGAGTAGTCTGGATTTCTTTTAGCTTCTTCTCCATCTCTTCAATCTGTTTCTGCATTTCTGCTCTCTTCTCTGCACTGGTCAACAGCTCGGCTACAAACAGTAAAGTCAGCTCAGGCATTACTCTGTACAACAATTCATTCTGTCAAAAACTGCCTTTAGGGCTCATTTCCTCAACATATATTAATAATACAGATGAAAATGATAGAAGTTGAGCAAGGTCCTCAACATGAGGTGTAGTCCTCTATTCTTTTATGTATTCAGTCCAAAAAATTGAATAACTAATGGGTGCCAAGCACAACTCTGAGTACTTAGGTTTCAGTGGTGCATAATACAAAGTCCTCAGTCATGTGGTGCTAACATTCAAATTTGAGGAAAACACACACACAAAAATTAACAAGAAAATCAGCATTAAAAAAATAAAATAGGTGATGCGAAAATGCGTGACTGGGTAAGGGGATGGAGGTCAGAGGCTACTAAAGATCAGTGATTAGGGAAGATCATTCTGATAAAGTGACATTTTAAAGCTGTAACCTAAATGACAATGGGCCAGTCATATAAAGATCTAGGGAAAGATTCTAGGCCAATGGATTAGTTAGCACAAAGGCCTTCATGCGAGAACAAGATCGTGTTCAAGAATCCAGATGGCCAGTGTGGTAGCAGGCAGTAAAAGGGAGAATAGTAATAGATGGGGTTGGAGAGGTAGGGAGGGGCTAGGTCATGTGAGGTTTTGAAGGTTAGGGTAAAGAGTTTGTATTGTACTATAAGATACCAGAAAAACATGGGAGAATTTTAAGTAAAGGAATGACATGATCTGACTTTTGAAAAAGATCATTTTGCTATGAAGAAAATGGATTATGGTAGGGCAAGAATGAAGGCTGAAAGTCTAGCTGCAGTAGTCTAACTAAATGACCATTTCTTGGATTAAGGTAACAGTGAATGTCTTAGTCTATTCAGGCTACCATAAGAAAATATCACAGCTGGGTGGCTTATAAAAAGCAGAAATTTATTTCTCACAGTTCTGGAGGCTGGGAAGTCTAAGATCAAGGCACTGGCAGATTCAGTGTCTGGTGACAGCCCATTTTCTGTCTCACAGATGACACCTTCTTGTGTCCTCACACAGTGGAAGGGGCGAGGAGTCTCTCTGGGACCTTCTTTATAAGGGCACTAATCCCAGTAATGAGGACTCCACACCCATGGCCTAATCACCTCCCAAAGGCTCCACCTCCTAATACTATCACCTTGGGAATTAAAATTTCAACGTATGAATTTGGGAGGGAGGAGTAGGGGGATAAAAACAATGAGAATGAAGATAAATTAAAAATTTGGGAAAGATCTTGATGATAGAGTCGATAGGCTTATTCATCAAACGTGGGGTAATGGTATGGAAAGAGGGATCAAAGATGACCTGGATATTTTTGTCTTGAACAACTGGGTGCATGGTGATGCCTTGTATTGAGATGGGGAAGCTTGAGTTGTGGTAGATGGCAGATATCAGTAATCCTGTCCTGGCTATCTTGAGTTCAAAATGCCTATTAGGGTAGCCAAATACAACTAAATATGTCTGGAGTTCAGGTGAAATGTCAGGGATGGGGATACAAATTTGAGAGTCTATGGCTTGTAAATAGTATTTAATAGACTTCCTAGAGATAGTTGTAGAAAGAGAATATAATTGGAACATTCAAGGACTCAATCCTGGGCCTCAGGAAGAAGTCCTATATGAGAAGAACAGCAGTAAAGAAAACTGAGAGGGAAGACACATCAAAGAAGAAGCCAAAAGAAGCATTTTATAAAGAAGCATTTCATCAACTGTGCCAAACCAAGATCAGAACCAATTAACAGCCACTGGATTTGACAAAAAGGTTTCTCATGACCATGACCAGAGCTGTCTCACTGGAACAGAAGAGATGCTTGAGGAAATAATGGGCAGTAAAGAAGACTGATTACAATTCTCAAGAAATTCTGCTGTGAAGGGAAGTAGAAAGACAGGCTAATGGCTGGAGAAGAATACTGGGATAATCGAAGACTTTCTAAAGGGAGAATATACTTGTATGATGATGAATGGCTTAGCAGACAGGGAAAAATGCTGGAGAGGGGAGAAAACTGTAAGGGCCAAATTCTTAAGTAAGAGGGGACACAGCTCTAAAACCCAAATGGACCGTGACCTTTGATAGGAACAGAGAAATTTTAACAATTTTAAAAGAAAGAATGTCAGATTGCATTCAAGGGTATAGATTGCAGGCAAGATGGTAGATTTGATGGTGATAAGAAAATGGAGTTACCATTAGATTGCTTCTATTTTCTCAATGAAGTATGAAGTAAGACCATAGCTAAGGAGGGAAAGTGGTGTAGATTTGACAATACGAGAAAAAATTAGTTGTTCAGCAGAGAGAAGAAATTAATCTATAAGCTAGTAAGACTGCTAGGCACTGGTGAATGCCCATTTGAGATTTATGGTCATAAGTTTAAAGTGAGACCAGTACATACAGGTGCATTTTTCTCCAGTTATAGTTAAACTGCTTGGATGCCAGTTGCTAGGCACTGGTGAATGCCCATTTGAGATTTATGGTCATAAGTTTAAAGTGAGACCAGTATATACAGGTGCATTTTTCTCCAGTTATAGTTAAACTGCTTGGATGCCAGTAAAAAATGTAAGTAGATAGCTGAATTTAACCAGGGTTCAGGTTTTGCCAGGTGAATACAAAAGAGAGATGGGGATAATGGGGTTAAGAGTATTTACAGTGGAGTGATTATAATGACTGATCATTACTCTAGGCTGGGAACAAAGGAAATCAGGATATAAAGATGGTAATGAACAATAAAAAAATACAAGTGTTAGGGATGAATTAGCAATTTCAATGAGGCCAAAGAATTCTGGGAGTATAGTCCTAAAGTGAGTGAGTTAAAAAGAAGGTGGTCAAAGAACAGGACCTTCAAAATAGAGACTTCTATGATAGTACTGTTATTGGGTGATAAGGTTAACAGTAAGATCATGGGAGGGGATAATACGTAGGGCTGGGCAAAAGATCATAGGAGGTGTTGTAGCCAAGAAATTGAGAGGCCACAGTACTGGGTGGTATAGGGGTAGAAAGAAAGACACTGAACCAGGTGCTTAGTCAATAAATGCTGGGGAGTGACCAGTCTGAGGTGAGAACAGTACAAAGGCTCAGGAGGTAGAAAAAAAATTAGAGGACATAAATCTGAAAGAAGCTAGTTTTTAAAGAAAGAGGGAGAAATAGAAAAAGCAGCAATGGGGAGAAAGAAGGACCTTTTCTCTAGGCCCTGACTGTAGCTTCCTCTTTTCTTATATTCCTCCCTTCTCAGGAGTAGTCAGCAACAGTCTTTGAGGCCAGTTTTCAATAGTAACAAGAACTCACATTTATAGGCATGAGGATTTATGAGGGTACAAATTATACACAGATGGAAAATTACAAGTTCATGAAACAGATTCAGAGATCAGCTTAGGAAATCAGTATTGAAAAAATCCTCAAATCAATACCTCTTTTTGCCCACTCAAATCCCACCTAACCCTAGCATAGGTCTTTCTTTGACTAGCTGAGAATAAAATGTACTTTCATCTTACTTCTGTATACCTGGTGTAGGCTAGGTTTTTCCCTTACGGAAATAGTTTTTATCTAGATACCCACTTCTTTTTTCCAGTTCATGCTTGGCCACCCTCCTGGCCTATTTCGTTGTTAAGGTGGTTCCCATTTTTTAAAAGCCTTACTCAACTAGCTCTTTGGTTTGAAACTATCCCTCTCTCCTACTTAGACACATACATTTCATTTTTCAATAAATATTTGAACCCGGAGCACTTTTGCCAGTCTTGGAAGGTACTAGTTGATGTAACAAATGAACACAATTCCAAATTTCTAACAGTCTGCTTTAGAGAATTTTACTTCTTGTCATCTGGAACACAGAAAAGATTTTTCCTCGAATTATAAGTAATGGTTAAGTTTCCCAGCTACCCTCACAAATGCCGCATCCTATTAAGAGAGCTGAGCTGCAACAGTAGGTTATTCAGGATATCTGTGGATAAAGAAACATTACTTTCTTCTTTCCTGCTATAGATCCTAGTCAAAATGTCTAAATAGATGAAGTTTATTTTTGGACCCTCACCCACCTCATTTTCTGTACCGTCTTACTCTTCCTCACCTTCTGATGCCTTAAGCCTCAAATGCCACGCTTCCCTACTTTTAGACCATTCTGCCCTACCTCTTGCTTCCAAGCACTCCAGGCTTCAGAATCAGAATTGTTTCTCATTTCCCCAAATTTCCTGGTTTCTCAATTTCTAGTAAAGCTTCCCTTATTTTAGAAAAAAAGATATCTTTAAGAAACAATACAAATAACTAGCATATAAATGATTGAGGTAGGACTGAGTATGTTCATCTAAATAAGTCCTTGGAGAAATTTCAGGCAGAGTATCAAAGGTAAAGTGAAATATTTCAGTCAACATTAAGACAAGTACTTAATGGGGAGGCATGACATGCACATATGGGATCATAGCTGTCTGCTTATTGCGTTCAGGAATATGAATTATTTCTAGTTCAGAGCTTCTCCTCCTCCTTTACTTCTAAACATAGACTCAGTTTTCTGCCCCCCGCAGTTTTTGTGGAAGGTGGCAATGGGAGTTCAGCTTATATACAGAGAGAAATAGTACAAACATAGAAACATCACATAAAAGTACGGATAATGTAGGGTTTTCCTCAGACTTAATATATCAGCTCAACGTTCCTACAACTAAGTTATTTTCACAAACTAGAATTTATTTATTTATTTATTTTTTCCGTCTTTTTTCGTGACCGGCAACACAGCTCAACGTTCCTACAACTAAGTTATTTTCACAAACTAGAATTTATTTATTTATTTATTTATTCCGTCTTTTTTCGTGACCGGCAACAGATCGCAACCCTCAGTGTCGCGCCGGTACCGGACCGGACCAGCAACGGGATCGCAACCCTCAGTGCTGGGCCCGCACCTCGCTCAGCCAGTGAGCGGCTGGTCTGTATGTGGGATCCGAACCCTCGGCGAGAGCGCCACCGCGTTCCCAAGCGGCACACTGTAGCAGTGCGCCACCGGGCCGGCCCAACACAAACTAGAATTTAGATCAATACACACACCTTCCCTTCGCTCTTTTAATTTCTTCCGGAAAACTTCAGCCCGGATTTCTTCAAAGGAGAACTCCCCAACTCCTGCGTAAATCTTCTCCTTACAATACATCATCTTCTCTGTCTTCTCCTCAGACTCTTGCTGATGGCTCTGAACCCTTTGCAAGGGATCTCCTTCTTCCTTTCCAGGCTTTCTGGTACTTAGAATGTGGTTTATACTAGGTTCAATTTTACATGGTGTCCTAAAGGAGCAAAATAATTATTATTTACCATATGGGTCAAAATGAGTTATTTCTTACATATTTTGGCCATACACATAGACAATATCAGTAGCAAGACTATGTGTGATCCATTTCAAAAAACAAAAAATAAATAAGATTGAGAAAAGAGGGTAAAAATAACTTATAAGGGTTGTCAGTGATTATGTTCTGAGTACTACGTCTGCTATGATGAAGAAGGAAATTAGCTGTAAGCAAGGATCATCAAGTAGATTATATTATTTATAGGTGAAAATAAATCTTAATATCACATCTTAATCAAACCCAGCATATAAAAGAAAGTCCACCTATGCAATATGGTTCATTTCGCACTGTTTAGTATCCAAAAGAATTAGAGTTAGGAATATAGCATTAAGGACTTGATGATGTGAAATTCAAAGTTCTCAGCTGAGGGGAAAGAATGATATAAGGTTTGAAATGAACAAAACAAGATACCTCAATCAGGATAGGGCAGATGTTTTCAAGTCTGGCTATGGTTAAGAACCACTTATATACCTTTGTACAACTAAAGATAACTGGCCCTTCCCAGATCTACTAAATCAGAGCCTGTAATGGTAGGGTCCAAGCATCTACATGCTTAAAAAGCTTCCCCAACTTGCTCAGCTTGATAAAGGACTCTATAAAAAACCCACACTAACATCATACTTCGCAGTGAAAAGCTGGATGCTTTCCCTTTAAAATCAGGAACAAGACAAGGATATCCATTCTTGCCACTTGTATTCAATATTGAACTAGAATTTCTAGCCAGGGCAATTAGGCAAGAAATAAATAAAAGGAGTCCAGATGGGAAAGGAAGAAGTAAAACTATCTCTATTTGCAGATGACATGATCTTACATATAGAAAATCCTAAGGATCCACTAAAAAACTATTAGGTAATAAATGAGTTAATCTAAATCAGAGGATATAAGATCAATATACAAAAGTCAATTGTATTTTATACACTTGTAATGAACAATATGAAAATGAAATTAAGAAATTCTATGATAGCTTCATAAAGAATAAAATACTTCAGAATAAATTTAAAATAAAGAAGTATGAACAGATGCCTCTCCAAAGACGACATATAGATAGCAAATAAGCATATGAAAAGATGCTGATGGAGTTTGGATGTGTTGTCATCTCCAAAACTCATGTGGAAATTTGATTCCGAATGTGGTAGTGTTGGAAACTGGCATGGGGGCGGATCCCTCATGAACAGATTAATGCTCTCCCTGAGGGAGGGGGAATTAATGAGTGAGTTCTTGCTCTATTAGTTCCAGCGAGAGCTGGCTGTTTAAAAAGACCCTGGCACCTTCTCTCTCTCTCTCACTTCTCGCATGTGATCTGCTTGTATCAGCTGGCTGCCTGCCACTTTCTGCCACGAGTAGAGGCAGCCTGAGGCCCGTGCTAGATGCAGCTGTCCCAGAATCATAAGCCAAATAAACCTCTGTTCTTTTAAATTACCCAATCTCAGGTATTTCTGTTATAGCAACACAAACAGACTAATACAGATGCTCAACATCATATGCCATTAAATGAACTACAAATTAAAACAAGAGATACCACTATATACCTACATTTGAATGGCTAAAATCTAAAATATTAACATCATCGAAAGCTTGCAATGATGTGGAACAACAAGAACTCTCATTCATTGCTTGTAGGAATGCAAAGAGAGTTTGGCATGTTCTTACAAAACTAAACTTAGTCTTGCTATACAATCCAGCCAAATGAGTTGAAAATTATGTTCACACAAAAACTGGCACATGAATGTTTATAGCAACCTTATTCCCAAACTTGGAAGCAACCAAGATGTTCTCCTGTAGGTGAATGGATAAACAAACTTGTACATCTATGCAGTGGAATATCATTTAGCACTAAAAGAAATAAGCTATTGAGCCACACAAAAAAAGTGGAAGAACCTTAAATTCATATTATATTGTTAAGTGAAAGAAGCCAGTCTGAAAGGCTATATACTATATGATTCCAACTACATGTATATATGACTTTCTGGAAAAGGCAAAACTGTACAGATGATAAGGTTAGTGGTTCCCAGGGATTGGGGGGGCAAGGGGAGGGAGTGATGAACAGATGGAGCACAGGGGATTTGGGGGACAATAAAATTATTCTGTATGACACTGTAATGATTGATACAAGACATTATGCATTTGTCAAAACCCATGGAAATGTAAAACACATTATAGTGAATTCTAACATGAACAGTGGACTTTAGTCAATAATAATGTTTTAATATTGTTCATCAGTTATAACAAATATATCACACTAATGCAAGATGTTAGGGGAAACTGTGTACAGGATTGGGGAAGACGGAGTATATGGGAATTCTCTGTACTGTACTTTCTACTCAATTTTTCTAGAAAACTAAAAATGCTTAAAGAAATAAAGCCTATTAATTAAAGAAAAATAACTGCAAGATTTGTATTCTTAAAACTATGAAACATTGTTGAAATATATTAAAGAAGATATAAACAAATGAAAAAACATCCCATGTTCATGGATTAAAAGACTTAAAATTGTTAAGATGTATTTACCTACAAATTCAACAGAATCCCTATCAAAATCCCAGCTGGCTTTTCTGCAGAAATTGACAAGCTGATCCTGAAATTCCTATGGAATTTCAAAGAGACCAGAATAGTCAAAACAATATTTAAAAAGAATAAGAAAGTTGGAGGATTCATACTTCCCAATTTCAAAAGTTACTACAAATCTACAGTTAATAAGATTATGTGGTGGGGGGAAAGATTTTGTAGTATTTGCCTTAAGGATAGACATATAGATCAATGGAATAGAATTAAGAGTCTAGAAATAAACCCATACATCACGATCAATCGATTTTCAAGAAGGATGCCAAGACCATTCAGTGTGGAAAGACAAGTCTTTTCAACAAATGGTGCTGGAACAACTGGATATCCATATGCAGAAGTATCAATTTGGGCTCCTTCCTTATACCACACACAAAATAGTCAATCGCAGACCTAAATCTAAAAGCTAAAACTATAAACTCTTAGAAGAAAACATAGGAATAAATCTTCATGACCTTGGATTAGGTAAAGCTTTCTTAGATATGATACCAAAAGCAAAAGAAACAAAATTAAAAACAAAAAATAAAAAAACAGATAAATTGCATTTCATCAAAGTTAACAAAAAAAATTGGGGCTTCAAACAATACCATCAAGAAAATGAAAAGACAACTCATAGAATGTGAGAAAATATTTGCAAATCATGTACCTGATAAGGGATTTGTATCCAGATTACAATTCAACAATAAAAAGACAAATAACTCAACTGAAAAATTAGCAAAGAATTTGAATAGACATTTCTCCAAATTAAATATACAAATGGCCAAAAAGCCCATGAAAAGATGCTCAGCATCATTAGTTATTAGGGAAATGCAAATCAAAACCACAGTGAGATACCACTTCACACCCACTAGGATGGCAACAACCAAGAAGACACATAATAACAAGCATTCATGAAGATATGAAGGAGTTGGAACATTCATACATTATGGGAATGTAAATGGAGCAGCTTCTCTGGAAAAGAGTTTGACAGTTCTTCCAAATGTTAAACATGGAGTTACCATATGACCCAGCAAATTCATTTCATAGGTAAATACCCAAGAGAAATAAAACAAAGTTCCACACAAAAATATATACATGGCAGCATTATTGATAATAGCCAAAAAGTGAAAACAACCCAAATTTTCATCAAATGATGAAAAGGTAAAGAAAATATCATGTATCCACACAGTGGAATATTATTACATAGGTAAATACCCAAGAGAAATAAAACAAAGTTCCACACAAAAATATATACATGGCAGCACTATTGATAATAGCCAAAAAGTGAAAACAACCCAAATTTTCATCAATTGATGAAAAGGTAAAGAAAATATCATGTATCCACACAGTGGAATATTATTACTTGGTGATAGAGGAATGAATGAAGTACTGAAACATCAAAACATACATAAACCTTGAAAACATTAGCTAAGTAAAAGAAGCCAGTTACAAAATATCATATATTGTATGATTCTATTTATATAAAATGTCCGGAATTGCCAAATTTATAGAGACAGAAAATAGATTAGTGATTGCTAGGGATAACCTGGGGGCTAGGGTGGTGGTAGAGAATGGGGTGACTGTTAACAGGTACAGGGTTCTTTTCCGAGTAACGAAAATGCTCTAAAATTGATAAGGATGGTAAGGGTTGCACAACTCTGTGTATATACTAAAATCCACTGAATTGCACACTTTAACTGGGTGAATTGTAAGGTATGTGAATTATATCTCAACAAAGCTGTTTCTAAAAAAAAGCTTTAAAAAACAAGCTTTCCTTCCCAAGGTCTGGGCATTTGGGGGATAAAAACAAGTTTTCCATGTGATTCTAAATGTACAGCTTACACTACAAATCAATGGTATAGAGGAAAAGGGATATAGAGGAATTGAAAAAGAAGAAAAAAGGAGGCCATTAAGTTAAAATGAAGTAATTAGATTTTCACAGGTATTCTGTTCATTATTTTATAGTTAGAACTTACAATTTTGGTTTTCAGGGTTACTTATACAACACAGTCTACTCACAAGATTAAAAGAATAAATTCAAGGGCTGGCCCATGGCTCACTTGGGAGAGTGTGGTGTTGATAACACCAAGGCCAGGGGTGGTTTGGATCCCTATACAGAGATGGCTGGTTAGCTCACTTGGGAGAGTGGTGCTGACAACACCAAGTCAAGGGTAAAGCTCCCCTTACTAGTCATCTTAAAAAAAAAAAAAAGAAAAGAAAAGAAATTCAATACTAAGTATTAAGATAACTTAGGGAATCAGACTAGAAGCTTAACATAGGAAAGACCATATTACAAGACACATAATTCAAAAGAACTGGCAGTCAGAAAATGGGTTCTAGCCCTGGGTCTGCCACTAAATAGCTGTGATTGTGAAATCTGGTTATATAGTTTTCAAGTTGGAAAATCTGTGTTAGCTACCTCATAAATAGTACAAAAAGCAAACAAAACCCCCACGAGAGTTTTCTGTTTGATAGTAACTTCTTATAGAAGTACCTTATGTTTTCTAAACTGAGACAGCTATACCAAATGAATTAATTTTAAAGCTAGCCAGAAAACTTTTTAGATAAAACAAGATTTGAGTTTGGTTTGGAACAAAGTGAGTTCTTTATTTTTCAATTTGTACTTAAAAAAATTAGGGGAAATAATAGTCAAAGAAAAGTCAGAATACTAAATGTAATGTGGTATCCAGGATTGGTACCAGGAACAGAGACAGGACATTAGTGAAAAAACTAGTGAGATCTGAAGATTTTTCTGGAATTTAGTTAATAAAACTGTACCAATGTCAATTTCTTAGTTTTAAAAAATATACCATTGCTATGTAAAATGTTAACATACAGGAACTTGGGTAAAGGTTATACAGAAACTTTCTCTATTATCTTTAAACCTTTTCTGCAAATCTAAAATTACTCCAAAATAAGGAAAAAGTCAGCAGAAGAAGCAATCTAGAATTGAGGAAAATAAAACAGACCTTGGTATCCAAGTAATTCTTGTGTTTAAATACTCTCTAGAATGGAATTACACAAAACATATGAGCATACTTCAGAAAGTTTGTGGAAAAATAGGATTGGAAGATAGTACAAATCTTTCCATGAAATACCCTCGGTATTTCCCTAAGTTCTTAGTTTTATAGCTCCATACATCCAACCATTTAAAAGACATTTATTTAATGACTACTCTATGGCAGGTACTGGCATAACAGTTGGAAGACTCCAAAAGGAGGTCACAACAAGGAGGTAAACACAGTGATACAGAGAACGTAGTTAAGCTAAGGCAGAAAAGGGGGTTGAGGGGGGCATGCATGGATGGGTAACAGATGATAAGAAATGCTTCACAAAAGGTTTCCTGGAGGGGATAACATCTAAGCAGTGTTCTAAAGGAGGAATAAGAATTAGCCAGGTGGAGGAAGAGGGTAAGAGTAGCTGTGAGGCTATTCTAGACAAGTCAGGGACTTACAGTCCAGTGTGACCACACATGGGAGGGGAAAACTGGAGATGATAGCAAAGGCCAACTATGAAGGGGCTTATGATGAATGCTAAGTTTGTATTATGGGGAACTAGCAACGGATTCTGATTAGTCAAACAACATGATCAGATGTGCAGTGTAGACCTGTAACAGCACAGAGGATGGATGGCGAAGAGTGGGGAGATTAGTTAGGGTACAGTAATCCCAGCAGAGAATGATGGGGACACAAAGTTAAATTTTACTGTATAAGAATTAAAAATACATTTATAGTAGTTATAGCTACACAAGGTCAAAAGAGAAGTAATGAATATTTGCAACTCCTATGACAGATTTTAGTTAGCTAGCTTAATCTATGAAGAGCTCCTACATATCATTAAGAAAAACACAACCTAGGCTGGCTGGTTAGAGTACAGTATCATAACACCAAGGTCAAGGGTTCAGATGCCCATACTGGTCAGCTGCCAGGAAAAATAAAAAGAACACAACCTCAAGAAAAATATGCAGGTCAAATAAGACACCCATGAAAAAGAATTTAAAATAAAAATAAAATTCAACATTTTCTATGCTGTATTAATTTTGATATAATTCATGTTTATACAGTGACTTGAAACATTAGAAAAACTAAACATCCATAAATCTATGCTATTAATTTCTATAAAGGCTTATATGATTTTCTTAAGGATAGCCTCCTTTGTCTAGAGGTCTTATCAGACAATTTTTGATCAAAATCTTATTTATTTTAATTTTTTTTTAAAAGATGACCGATAAGGGGATCTTATCTTAACCCTTGACTTGGTGTTGTCAGCACCACTCTCTCCCAAGTGAGCTAACCAGCCATCCCTATATAGGGTTCTGAACCTGTGGCCTTGGTGTTATCAGCACCACACTCTCCCAAGTGAGCCACGGGCTGGTCCAAAATCTTATTTATTCTTGCATTCCTATCATACCTAGCATATGGTGGGGCTTATAAGTTAGTTAGGAGGAAACTCTTGCACTGGGACACAGAATTCAAACAATTAGAAATGTTAGGTATTAGACTAAATTTCAGACTGGCTTGATTATTTAACCACCACCTACCATTTATCTCTCCCAAGTGAGCCACGGGCTGGTCCAAAATCTTATTTATTCTTGCATTCCTATCATACCTAGCATATGGTGGGGCTTATAAGTTAGTTAGGAGGAAACTCTTGCACTGGGACACAGAATTCAAACAATTATTAGAACTTAGAAATGTTAGGTATTAGACTAAATTTCAGACTGGCTTGATTATTTAACCACCACCTACCATTTAACCACCACCTACCATACTTTTTCAAACAAACAGAAATGCTAAGGGTTAATAAGGGAAAAAAAGACACTCAGAAGGAAAGAGCAGGTATAAGAGGTGAAGCCATCCTAATTTCTAATTACCGTCAATAACAAAAGTAGACAACTTACTTAAATCACAGTGATTACCTTTGCTACAGCAATGTAAATATAAACCCAATTAATAAGTTTATTTCTTATATTACCAAATCATCTTTTAGTCCTAACATACTCAAAGGAATACAGACATAAGGATACATAAAACTTTGTCTGGTTACTTTCATCATAGAAAAAAATACTTCTGGGAACTAGGATAATTGCCTCTGCCCACCCTTAATAATTTTCACTTCAAAATATCCTGAAATCAAACTCACATGACTGGCTGATGTGCAGTCTCTTCCACATATGGAGTAAAACTGGGAAGCATAGGGGGTACAGCTGTCACAGCCGTATTGCCATAAGGCTGGAGATAAAGAAGAAAACTAAAATTACCACAGTTTTACATCCTGACATAATAGGTATGGACCATGCCTAAATATTCGAGTGGAATTAAAAGAGATGCTAAAAATACTCCTTTACTCTAAATCTGAAGTCTTTGTTATATCGGCAAAAAATTTGATCTAAGAGTCCTTACCCTGTATTCCAAGGGTCTGCCTGTGTTCCAAGGGCCTGCTTGTAGTTCATTCTCTTTGGCCCTGGGCACAGGAGGTGCTACCCATGGCTGGACTGTAGGCTTAGACGACTCTGCTCTAGAAGCCATATCAGTATTTTCATCAAAAACAGTAATTCTACAATTACTTCGCATCTGTTGAGAAACTGGATTTTGGAGTCCTCTGTTCTGGCTTGGAGCTAGGAGAAAAATATTAAAACTTCATGTAAAATCTTTAGTTATTAAATTAGATGCTAGGCAAGGTACACCTATTCTTCTCCAAATCAAGAATAATACTTCCACTTCCATAAAATCAAAGAGAGGCATTTAAAAATATTTCTTAAAAATACATAATGAAGGGCCGGCCCGGTGGCGCACTGCGCTAGTGCGCCGCTTGGGAAGTG
>NW_007727070.1:348483-351045 GCF_000696425.1 Galeopterus variegatus | reverse complement strand
TCCACTTCCATAAAATCAAAGAGAGGCATTTAAAAATATTTCTTAAAAATACATAATGAAGCAAAACAGTAATGTTTTTATCTATTTTGTCTTCGTTATACTTTCCCTCCTTTTCCCCGCTTCCTGCCACCTCCAATCTTTTATTCATAGATTTGCAAAAAACAAATTCTGCATCTTCCTTTAGTCATTGTAACATTGTTTACTTTGATTCAAAACTGACTGAAGTCTTTATTCCTCAGTTTAAAATTTTCTCTCAATAGAAATCAGCCAAGATGTACTGAAACTAGAGAACAAAAAATTAGCCCATTTACTAGAGGTATTCTCTGTTGTATGGTTAGTTATCACAACAAGCTTCATCATAATCTGGATGAAATATCTTCTCAGACTATATACTCCCTATATCCTAATTCTAGGACCACCAAACAACATTCTGATTACTGATAAACTGATTCAAGGAAAGGGATAAGAGACAAAAAGAAAAGACAGTCTGGCCTACATGTTTAACTGCTATAAATTTGGTTAATAAAAGCATAGTGTTTTCTGTACCTTCTACTCAGTTTTGCTGTGAACCTAAAGCTGCTCTAAAAAATAGTCAATGTTAATTAAAAAAATAAATAAATAAAAGCTTATTGTTGATCATCTTTGGGTGCACAGAGAGTTCAATTTCTAGTCCCAAAATACAGGATTCTTAACCATGGTACACATGTAAGCTTTATACTTACAATACCTGCTATATTACTACATGCTTCAACTAACAACTTATAAACTCAAAGTCTTAATGCTTCCTAAATATCAGGTCTTTCTTAATTAAGACACAAAATTGCTGATATATTTTGGTTTTATTGCACACTGTGATATTAGCTCTCCTTTGACTTCTTTCTTTTGGCTGCCTAGTATTGAGAAAATTAGGACAGTGTCCACATGTATGTTTACGCATTACCTTCCTACAGAGCTGGCCTGCCATTACAGACCAAGGCTTTTCCAAAGTAACATCTAACAAACTTACCCTTGAGAGCACCTCCCACACGGCTGACTGGAGCTCTTGCTGTCTTTTTCCCTTTGCTCTTTAGTTCAGCTAGTGTGCTTCGTTGTGGTACAGAAGATCCAAAAACTTCTTCGTCTTCTTCTTTCTCAAGTGCCAATAGAGTTTGTCGAGAAACTCGAGCTTGGAATTGTCTAAGGTAAGAGAATTGACAATTAACTTCTGGTGAGATGACCGCTACTTACCAGACTCAAAAATTTTTATTTGTTAAAGCAAATAAAGGAGAAGAATAGGCTGGGGGAAGAAATACAGAAATATCCCGAAGAAAGTGTTTATTCTTTCAGGAATAAAGAGAGCCACCTTGAGATCAGAGGTTTTAGCTAGAATGATTTAGCTCCCCCTTTAAATGTTCAAGTATGACCAGTTAAAAAATACTCTGAAAAATCACCATTAGGTTGATCTAAGAATTAGATTAAGGTGAATAAGACTAAGATTACAGAATATTTTAAGATCACAGTTTCCCCATCAACTTTTTATTATAAAACTTTTAAAAATTACAGAATAGTTAAAAGAGTAAATAAGCACCCAATCCTTCACCTAGACTCACCAACTGTTAACATCTTGCCACATCTATTTTTATGTATGGCTCTATCTCATTCCTTCTCTCTCTCTACACACACACACACACACACACACAGTTTTTCCTGAACCATATGAAATGAAGTTGCACACTTGACATTTTACTTCAGCAAAGCTGACAGAAGTTTGAAAACTAAACTTCCTATGCTACTGCCAGTTTTAAATATTATCAGAAGGGTAAAAAAACAGAATAAATGGCAGGTTCTGGCCAAGACAGAGTAAGCTCACTATAGCCTCTCTCTCTCTCTCTTCTCACTGATTAGAATTAAAAACTCCAGACGACATACAAAAAAAATCAACCAACTGAAGTCTCTGAAAAGTAAACAAAAGCAAATGGACTGTGGAGAGGAGTCAAAACTTGAAGAAACAACCCACACAGGGTTGTTTCCTGTTTTTTCTCTTTCCCCCTTCTGTTTTTTCACGGCTTGAATGGTTGCAATGGTGCTGTGGAAATCTAAAACTCCTAGAGAAACCCCATCTTTCTGGCCAGAGGACTAGGAAAAGAAGACTCTGAAGGCCAAAGAGTACGTGAGGAATACTGGAAAGAAATGAACCGAAGAGGGGATCTCCTAATTCCATACATGAATTGCACAAGTCCTGTGCTCACTCCTGAGCTATGCATACACAGGACAAACTCAAAGCAGCATAGAAAAGGCTTTGCGAACTGAACTATGACATAAACCACTGCCTGAGTCCCAGACTAACCCCTGAGCAGAATACGTATAGGATAGACCCAAAGCAGCATAGCAAGTGTCTCGAAAACTCAACTGACACAGAAACCACCACCCACATAAGGTGAGAAGGAACTTGTGATATCTGGCTTTTTCACAGCAAGTTTGCTGCCAGGACACAGGTGTCGTGAAAAGCACTGCTAAATCAAAGCCAAAATGGGAAAGGAAAAGACTTCTATTAACTGTCATCATTGCATACATAGATTTGGG
>NW_007727070.1:345472-347575 GCF_000696425.1 Galeopterus variegatus | reverse complement strand
TATCTCCAAGAATGGGCAGACCTGTGAGCATGCTTTTCTGGCCTACACACTGGGTGTGAAACGACTGATTGTTGGTGTTAACAAAATGGATTCCACTGAGCCACCCTACAGCCATAAGAGATATGAGGAAATAATTAAGGAAGTCAGCACCTACATTAAGAAAATTGGCTGCAATCCTTACACAGTGGCATTTGTGCCTATTTCTGGTAGGAATAGTGACAACATGCTGGAGCCAAGTGCCACTATGCATTGGGTCAAAAGATGGAAAGTCACCCGTAAAGACGGCAATGCCAGTGGAACCACACTGCATGAGGGAGGCTCTGTATTACATCTTGCCACCAACACAGCCAACTGACAAGCCCTTGTGACTGCCCCTCCAGGATGTCTACAGAATTGGTGGTATTGGTACTGTCCCTATGGGCCGAGTAGAGACTGGTGTTCTCAAACCTAGCATGATGGTCACCTTTGCTCCAGTCACCATTACAACTGAAGTAAAGTCTGTTCAAATGCACCATGAAGCTTTGAGTGAAGCTCTTCCTGGAGACAACGTGGGATTCAATGTTAAGAATGTGTCCATCAAAGATGTTCGTTGTGGGAATGTTGATGGTGTCAGCAAAAATGACCCATCAATGGAAGCAGCTGGCTTCACCGCTCAGGTGATTATACTGAACCATCCAGGCCAAATCAGTGTTGGCTATGCCCCTGTATGGGACTGTCACACGGCTCACATTGCTTGCAAGTTTGCTGAGCTGAAGGGAAAGATTGATTGCTGTTCTGGAAAGAAGCTGGAAGATGGCCCTAAAAATCTTGAAATGTGGTGATGCTGCCTTCGTCGATATGGTTCCTGGCAAGCCCATGTGTGTTGAGAGCTTCTCTGACTATCCTCTTCTGGACTGTTTTGCTGTTCATGATATGAGACAGACAGTTGCTGTCGGTGTCATCAAAACAGTGGACAAGAAAGCTGCTGGAGCTGCCAAGGTCATCAAGTCTGCCCAGAAAGCTCAGAAGTCTAAATGAATATCATCCCTAATACCTGCCACCCCAGTCTTAATCAGTGGTGGAAGAACAGTCTCAGAACTGTTTATCTCAATTGGCCATTTAAGTTTAATAGTAGAAAACTGGTTAATAATAACAATGCATGGTAAAACCTTCAGAAGGAAAGGAGAATGTTTTGCGGACGATTTTGGTTTTTTGTATGGCAGTTTTAAGTCATTAATTTTTAAAATCAATACTTTTTAATGGAAACAACTTGGCCAAAAATCTGTCACAAAATTTTGAGACCCATTAAAACAAAGTTTAATGGGGGAAGAAAAAAAAAATTGTGATATCTGAAGTTTGGTTATCTACTGAGACCAAAACACCAATATTCTCCAGGGAATATCAACCCACAGGACTCAGAATCTTATAACACAGTATCAGGATAAATGTCCAGGATATAATCCAAAATTACTTGACACACAAAGAAACAGGAAAATGTGATCAATTCTCGAATGAAAAGACAATCAACAAGTGCCAACATCAAGATGACCCAGTCATTGGAGTTTTCAGACAGAGATTTTAAAGCAGCTATTGTAACTATGCTCCATGAGATAAAGGTAAAAACATTTGAGATGAGTGGAAAGATAAAAATTCTCAACAAAACCCAGAAATGATAAAAAAGAATCAAGTGGAAATTTTAGACCTGAAAAATAACAGTATATGAAATAAAAAAACTTATTGAATGGATTCAATATCAGAATGGAGATGGAAATGGAAAGAGTAAGGAAATCTGAAGACAGATTAACAAAAATTAGCCATTCTGAAGAACAGAAAGAAAAATGGTTAGAAATTTTTTAAATGAACAGAGCTTCAGGGATCTACAGAATAATAGCAAATGGTCTAAAATCTGTGTAACTTAAGACCCAGAAAGAGAGAAGAGATGTAGGTATTTAAAAGTACTTTAAAAATAATGGCTAAACCCAGGGCCCTGCTGGAGTCCTGAGGTATGGAGCAGGGGAAGCCAAACCCAGCCGGAACCAGATACAAAGCATGCCCAAAACACAATTTTCACATGGGTAGCCTTCCACAGCCACCACAATTGCCATGGCTGCTGCAAAAGCAGCT
>NW_007727070.1:321961-344772 GCF_000696425.1 Galeopterus variegatus | reverse complement strand
AATAAAAAATAAAAAATAAATAAAAATAAAAATCATGGCTGAAAACTTGTCAAATTTTGCAAAAGGCATACATTTACAAGTACAAAAGACTCAGTGAGCCCCAAACAGATTAAATGCAAAGAAAATTACACCTAGACACATCACGATCAAACTGCTGAAAACCAAAGATAAAGAAAAAATCTTGAATGAGGCCAGAGGAAATTAACACACTCATTACATATTGGGAAGATACCACCCAAATGACTACAGATTTCTCATCAAAAGCCCTGGAAAACAGAAGACAGTGGAATAACTTCTTTACAGTGCTCAAAGAAAAGAACTGTTGACTCAGAATTCTACATCCAATGAAATATCCTTCAGGAATGAAGATGAAATGAAGACATTCTCAGACAAACTAAGAGAAGTTATTGGCAACAGACCTACTCTAAAAGAATGGCTAAAAGAAATTCTTCAGGCTTGAAGGGAAATGATACTGGAGGGGAACTTGGAACCTCAGAAATGAAAAAAGAACAACAGGAATGGCAAATACAAAAGACTATTTTTATATATATGTATGGATGTTGAAAGCAAAAATTGTATTATCTGGTGGGGTTTTCAATGTATGTAATATGACATATATGACAAGTATACCAAAAGAGTAGGGATGATAAAGGAACCTACATGGTTATAAAGCTTCTATATTTTACTTGAAGTGGAACATTCTCTAAGATAGACCATATTCTGGGTAACAAAACAAATCTTAAAAAATTTAAAAGAACTGAAATCGTACAAATTATGTCCTCTAACAACAACAGAATTAAACTAGAAATCAAAAACAGAGATATCTGAAAAATCCAAAAACATTTCCCATTTAAATACCACATTTCTAAATAACCCATGGGTCAAAAAATAGACGAGGTATTAGAAAATATTTTGAAGTGAATGAAAATGAAAATACAACATATTTAAACTTGTGGGATGCAGCTAAAGCAGTGTTTAGAAGGAAATTTAAAGCATCAAATACTTATTAGAAAATGAGAAAGGTCTGGCCGAGCCCATGGCACACTCGGGAGAGTGCGGCACTGGGAGCGCAGCAGCGCTCCCACCGCTGGTTCGGATCCTGTATAGGGATGGCCGGTGCGAGCGTGGTGCCGCTGGTCTCAAAAAAAAAAAAAATTATTTGGCCCGAGCCCGGGCCGCACTCGGGAGGGTGCAGCACTGGGAGCGCAGTAGCGCTCCCGCCGCGGGTTCGGATCCTATATAGGGATGGCCTGTGCGCTCACTGGCTGAGCGCGGCGCTGCCAGTCTCAAAAAAGACAAAAAAAAAAAAAAAAAAGAAAATGAGAAAGGTCTAGAATCAGTGATCTAAGCTCTCACCTTAAACTAGAAAAAGAAGAGCAAGTTGTACCCAAAGCAAGCGGAAAGAAGGAAATAAGGAACAGAAATAAAATTAATAGAAAATCATTAAAAGAAAAATCAATGAACCAAAAAGCTAGTTTTCTGAAACGATTAATAAAATTGATAAACTTCCAGCCAGACTGAGAAAACAAGGGAAGACACAGGTTACCAATATCAGGAATGAAAGAGGGAAGATCACTATAAAATCTGCAGGCATGAAAAATGATAATAAAGGAATATTATGAACAACTCTATGCCCACAAACTCATCAACTTGGATGAAATGAACCAATTCTCTGAAAGACAAAATCTACCAAAGCTCACTAAAGAAATCAAAGACCTAAATAAATGGGGAAATATACTATATTCATGTGCAATCCTAATCAAAATCTCAGAAAGTTGATTTTAAAACCTATATGGAAAGTCAGTGGAACTAGAAGAACTACAAGTAAACAAAGTTAGAAGACTCATATTACTTGATTTCCAGACTTACTAAAGCTACAGTAATCTAGATAGTGTTACACACTATAATGGATAGACACATAGACCAACAGAACAAAACAGAGTAGCAGAAATAAACCTACACAAATACGATCAACTGATTTTTGGTGAAGGTGCTAAGGCAATTCAATGGAGAAAGGTTAGTCTTTTCAACACATGACATTGGAACAAATGGATATCCATATGTTTAAAAAAAAAAAAAACCCAAAACCTTGACCCATTACTTATACAAAAATTATCTCAAAATGTACCATAGATCTAAATGTAAAAACTATAAAACTTGAAGATGAAAACTTAGGAGAAAATCTCTGCAATCATCAGCTAGACAAAGAGTTCTCAAATATGCGTACACCACCGAAAGCATGATCCATACAAGAAAAACTTGATAAAATAAACTTCTTCAAAATTAAAACTTTTGTTCTGTAAAAGACATTTAAGAGAATGAATAGACCAGGCTTAAGGTGGGAGAAAATATTTACATTTCACATATCTGACAAACGGCTTTTTTTAGAATATATAAAAAACTTTTATAACTCAAATCTATTATGCTAAATCAAAGAAGCCAGACTCAAAAAGGCTATATACATATGATTCAATTTATATGACAGTCCAGAAAAGGCAAAACTACAGGGCTGGAGAACAGATCAATGTTTGCCAGGGGTTCCAGGTAAGAGTAGGTTTTGACTACAAAGACACAACATGAGGGAATTCTTTTAGGGTGTGTGGAACTATTCTGTATCTTGACTGTAGTGATGGTTACATGTCTCTATTCATTTGTGGAAACTCCCAGAACCTTACACCAAGGAGATTTTATTGTATGTTAAAGAAAAATTTTTAAATGTCTTTAAAAAATTGAATAGTAAATAAGTAAACTTAACTTGCCAATCCACCAGAGAACAATTTATTCAGACACAAAAAAGACCATTTCCTTCCATTATTTTAAAGAGTTAAGAGAAGCTCCAAAGAAGCAATTTACCTGTGCTGGGACTGCAGTCTTTCTTGTGGTTCAGCCTTTCGTTGAACACCTTCCTGAAATATCATATCTGCTTTCTTAAAGTTTTCTCTAGCTTCGTATTCTTCAGCCCATGAGATATAGAACTGAGCAAGTGAAACTCCAATCCCTTGGCTGTGTAAATAACTGTACATATCCAAAGGCTCATTGCATAAATGCCCCTGTAACAAATTAAACGTGTTAACAGTTACTAATTTCTATTCACTTACTGAACACCTTTATGTGCCAAACAATCACTGGAAATATTATATGTAATTCCTGCACTGAAGATAATATATCTATTATAATACAATATGACAGGGACCATATTGGGAGGACTTAAAAAAGAGACAAAAGTGAGAGATTTGTAAGAAAAGGGAGTGGAGAGATTTGTAAGAAAAGGAAGGGAGGAAAAGCTTCAAGAAGGAGTGATATCTGACCCTGGCCTTGATGGAGAAGTGGACTTTCACTAGGTGGAGAATGGGAAGAAAAGGGCACTCCAGCCAGGGAAAACAGCATATGCAAAGACAGAGAAGATTAAGAGATATGTGGGGGTCCAGGCAAGACAGGAGTCTGGAGAAAAAGGCTGTGACGGGTCTTCAATGTCCAAGCTAAGCAATTGTGAATTTACCTGATAGTAAATGTATGTATGCTGGGGTGGGAGAGCTATAACCAAAGGAATTACATGGTCAAATCTGCATTCTAGAAGGGACCTTACAATATGAAATACAATGTAAATAATTTTAGTAGCAATGGGGATGAAAAAATCGCTAAAAACCCCTCACCATAAATATTCTGATATATTTTTTCAGTCTTTTTTGCCTTAAGGGCATGAATCATTTTATGAATTTTTTTGGTCATAATAAAATTTGCTTTTACTCCACTTAACATTGCATCATTCATTTTCCATGTTACTGTTTACCCATTATTTTTAAATGCAGGCATTATATTTCATCTAGTATACCTTACAAATTTAATTGTTCCCCTATTTCTGGGTATTTAAACAACTTCTCATTTTGCCCAATTATAAACAATTCTATATTAAATATCTTCATGCATACAACCTTTCACATTTCACATTACAGTTGGTCCTCCTTATGCATGGGTTCCACAACCATAGATTCAACCAACCACATTCATGAGGGATCTGCCCCCATGACTCAATCAGTTTCCAACACTGCCACATTGGGGATCAAATTTCCACATAAGTTTTGGTGGGGACAACACATCCAAACTTCATCACATGTTTTTTGATTTTTTTTTAATTTGTACATTTCTTTAATATTTATTGAGCATTTACTGTGTACCAAGTACAGTTGGCCCTCTGTATCTGTGGGTTCTGCATCCATTGATTCAAGCAAACCACAGATGGAAAATATTTTTTAAAAAATTACATCTGTACTGAACAAGTACAGACTTTTTTTTTTGTCATTATTCCCTAAACAGTCCAGTATAACAACTATATACATAGTATTTACATTGTATTAGGTATCATAAATAACCTAGAGATGATTTAATGTATACAGGAGGATATGTATATGTTATATGCAAATACTATGCCATTTACATAAGGGATTTGAGCATCCACAGATTTTGGTATCTACAGGAGGTCCTGTAACCAATCCCCTATGGACACTGAGGGATGACGTACTCCCTTAAGATAAATTCCTAGAAGTAGAACTATGGTAAAAGGTAACAAATTGCTTTCTAAGAGGGTTATACAAATTTAAAATGCTAAAATTTAATAATTCACAAAAATACTAGTATCACCAGACCCTAATCAGCATTAGAAATTATAAACAGTTTCTAATTTAATATAATAATGGCACTTCACTGCTCTGATTAGAAGTTCTCTTACTACTGGAGAGGCTACCATTTCTCCTGTTTCTTTACTAGATGTCTTTGTTCTGATGTCTATCTGTTCTTGATTGTCCAGCCTAGGTTAAGCCCTCCTTGTATGTGTTCCCATAGAATTTAGTACTTTCCCTTTTGTTATACTTACAGTTAATGGCTTAACATCTGTCTTCCCAAATAAACTAAGCTCCACAAAGGCAGAAAACATTGCTTTCTACTACATCCTGGTCCCTAGACAGGATCTAGTACAATAAATGTTGAATAAATAAAACTCTCCATTAACATCTTTAACAAAAACAGTATTTTATAGTTTAATTTTGGAGTAATTCAATAAATGGGGTTTTCTTGCTTATCCAAGTTAGTGGTGTTTTCTCATATATGGTGGTGTTTCAAGAAATGTTATAATTCTGAATGTGCTATCAGTATAAGCATGATACATTATACCAATCCTTGATATCTGTCACTACATCAACAAAACTGAACATCAATTTCATTTCTTCAACAACTTTCTGAATGGCACTGGTGCTTTTAGGCATGGGATAGCCAATAAAGACCAGGTTATTCAGATGCTGAGTGAGATCACTTAAGAAATAACATAAATAAAAGGATAATGAGATTAGATTAATATATTCAAAAGTTAATTAAACCTTTTTTTTTGGTAACTCCGAAATAGCCAAACTAAAATAATTTTACACCTTTATCTAAAAATCCTGGGTGTTTTCTGCACCTCCTCCTCCAGTACAGTTGTATGGCCCAATTATGTTTAGAATAAAGAACCCATACCCACTGACAGAGCTACAGACCTTGTGATCAATCTCCAAGGGGTAAAAAACCTTATTATACTATGTTTAAGTCCATCTTTAAGTAGAACCACTTCAATAAATATTGAGTACTTATTAAATGTTTACTATCTACTAAATGGCCCAAGTTTTACCATTTCTTTTGGTATGCCACATACCTCCAGAGAAAATCTCTTGGTTTAATATTTTAAACTCAGATGGCACTTGAGAAAGACTTACCAATTTAAGCCAGAGATTGAGAAACCGAGGATCACTATAATATTGTTTTTCTCCTTGTAGTGCTTCTACAGCTCTTTCTAATAAAGTTGACATGTTACTCTCCTTTCCCCCTTGAGGATAGTTCTGCTCTGTCCAGTTAATATACCTGAATGGGAAGAAAAGAAAAACATTTTATGTTGAACATGTACTTTTGTTCTTACTTCAAGGCCCATTCTGGATTTCTTTAAGCAGAAATATCTAACACATAGAAAGTATTTTTCCTCAGAGGTCATTAATAACATGCCCTAAGCCCATAGCCCTCAAACTTTTCTAAAGTACCTCTAACGTGTGCTTCTGCAGGGTACTGGGAATGATGATAAAAGGATATAGCTCAAAGTTGCATGCCATAAATATTTTCAATAAACGTTTTCAATATTAAACACCTTAGGGAGACATAGTATGATTATTTTGGATCTCTGTGCCCCCAAGACACCACTTTCTACTGTGACACACTACTCTATATACCCCATTTAAGAAACATGACCATAAGGACTCATCTGTTAATGTTGCTGTTGCCATTGTTAAATAAAAAGACCCACCTATCCCAAACATCCAGAGGGTCATTTCCAGTGTAAAATCGAATTTCACATTCAAATGCCCTGAAATTTAAACAGAAAATGTTAATGTATACGACAGTGACAACAGCGAATGAACAAGTAGTACTTCCTTTATTCATTTATTACGTATTTAATATTGATCTAGATAACTGCACTGGAGTTTGAGGGTTTGTTAAACAGAAAGAAAAAAATGGAAATAATTAGAATTCTGCCTATTGACATAACCAGAGGAACAAAATGTATAGAAGTTAGCAAAACAAATTTCAAGACAACATACAAAAAAGCAAAATTACATAGCAGTTAAAAGTTCTGAAACAAAACTCCCTAGATCCAAATCCATCTCTACCGATCACTAGCTGAGTGACACTGGACAAGTTACTTAAATTCTGTTTTCAGTTTCCTCATCTGCAAAATGGGCATAATAGCATTTACCTTATTAGGTTGGTTAGACCTTAAATGTAAAGTGTTAAGACACAGTAAGTACTCAATAAATGATAGCTTTTATTTTGTATTTATATCATAATGTTGAACAAACTACACACACACACACACACACACACAAGTATATAGAAATAATAAGAATCTTAAAGAGAAATTCCATGAGTATCATTAGTCCGAGAATAATACCATGTATAATTTGAGGAGCACCTCAAAAAAGGTGCAAAATATGACTGTAAAGAGCTGCAAAAGGCTGAGGATAAGACTAAGTTAATACTGACCAGTTAGAATAGAGGGGAAGTATTAGATAATAATTTGGATAATTAACAAAAACTGTAGGCGCTGGCCAGTTAGCTTACTCAGAGTGTGGTGTTGGTAACACCAAGGTCAAGGATCCAGTTCCCTGTACCAGCTAGCCACCAAAAAACAAAAACAAAAAAACTGTATAAGGGGTTATATTTGATATGAAAATGAAACAGTCCTTAACACAGAGATTTACACTCTAATAAGAAAAACAAAGTACACAAATGAAAAACTAACAATACAAGGCTGTATAATATATTACAGTTGCCAAGAATGGGTAATAAAAGCTTTAAGAAACCAAAAGAAGGTATCACAGAGGCAGCCACAGAAAGTAGGACTCTAAAGAAAACTTAAGATTTGAAAGAAAAAGAGAATCTTCCAAGAGAGAGGGAAATTAATATTGAATAAAGTTAAGTTAGGAGAGTTTATCCAGAGGAAACTGAGTGGCCCCTAGGCTATAACATAAGTCAGTATTGAGAATAAATGGAGATACCTAGAGAGGTAAGAAGGACGTGCTTTAAAATGTAAATTTAAAGACTGAATTCCATCTGCTCAACTAAAGAACCACTATTGGCTCTTTAATTGGATGACATCTTGAATATAAGTAAAGATTTCAAAAAGATTAATCAAGCAACATTATAAGAATAGGAGGCATTAAAAGAAGGGACCACAATTATGACGATGATTTGGTGACGATTCAAGTATGAGATAATGAGATTACATACAGAAATGGTGAAAAAATAAAATCCGAGACACTACTGATAAAAATCAGCAATCCTCCAAATTGAACTATAGATTCAATGCAATCTAACCAAAATCCCAGCAAGCTCTTTTCTAGAAATTGACAAAATGATTTTAAAATTTGTTTGGAAAGGCAAAGGACCAAGAATAGCCAAAGCAATTTTGAAAAAGAACAAAAGTTGGAGAACTCAGCCTAGCTGACATACTATATAAAGCTAATCAAGATAATCGGTTATTGGTGAAAGGATAGACAATTAGATCAGTGGAATAGAAGAGAGAATCCAGAAATAACTCACACATATGTGGTTAAATGATTTATGACACAGGCCCCAAAGCAATTCAATGGGGAAAGAAAAAAAATCTCTCCAACAAATGGAGGCAGAACAACTAGATAGATACCCATATAGGAAAGAAAGAACTTTTAATCCAACCTCCCACCATATGCAAGGATAAATTTAAAATGAACCATATACCTAAATGTAAAAGTTAAAACAATGAAGCTACTAAAAGAAAATACAGGGAAATATCTTTGTCATTTTTGGGTAGGCAAAGATCTCCTGAAGAGGACAAAAAAAGCACTAACGTAACAGAAAACTCTAATTAACTGAACTTCATCAAAATTAAAAAGATGATAGTTAAAAAAAACTACCAAGAAAATAAACACGCAGTCATGGACTGGGAAAAACATATTTGCAACACATATATTTGATGAAGGACTTGTATACAGAATATATAAAGAATTCCTGCAACCCAATTTAAAAACTGGGCAAAATATCTGAACAGATACACCATGAAAGATATGCAAAAAGCCAATGAGCACCTGAAAAAGTGCTCACCATCATTAGCCGGCAGAGAAATGCAAAGTAAAACCATGAGATACAACTACACACCAGTAGGATGGCTAAAATGAAAAACATGGACGACACCAAATGCTAGAGCAGATATGGAACAAATGGACTCATACATTGTTGTTAGGAATGTAAACTGTTACAGCCACTTTGGTAAACTGGCAGTTTCTTCAGAAGTTAAACATACGTCTATTCTATGACCCAGCAATTCCATTCCAAGGGAAATGAAAATTTATGTCCACAAAAAGCCTTGTACAAGAATGTTCCTGGCAGCTTTGTTCATAAAGCACAAAACTGAAAGAATCTAAATGTCCATCAGCTGGTTAACAGATAAACAAATGGAATATTACTCAGCAATAAAAAGAAATAATCTACTGATACACGTAACATAAAAAGGCCTTAGAAATATGTTGAATGAAAGAACTATATAATTCTATTTATATAAAATTCTAGAATAGGTAAAAGTAACCTATGGTGATAGAAATCTAATCAGCAGGTGCATAGCGAGAAAGGAGGGACTGATTGGAAAGAACCACGAGAACTTTTGAGCATGAAAACTGAGGTAGTAATGCTTTGTGTCCTGTAATGCATATCAAAACTGATTAAATAATGCACTTAAAAATCTGAGCATTTCTCTGCATGTAAATTATACTTAAAACAAACAAAAAACAAACATAAAAAACACCCACTAGTCCTTAGTGTCTGACTAAATAAAATTAGGATGAAAGAGCAATGAGTTAAGATCATTCAGGTATGTTTTGGTAGCATTAAACAAAAGGAAAAGTAGAAAAAGCTTATTTATGAGAGAAGAGATTCAGTATTTAATTCATTAAGTAAAATATTCATCTAATTATATGTTACAAGCAGATAAAAAGATATTTAGAAGGAAAGTAAGAGATGTCAACAATAAACAATCCTAAAAATTTTGAATATGAAACAAGAACGGAAGGCAAAGAACAGAGACGTAGGTGAAATGCAGTAGAAAGCCAACAAGAAAAAAGGGAAGAGTACTTAGAGAAACAGAAAAACTAGTAAAATGTCACAGAAACCAGGAAGAAGAGTAAAGAATAGAACACTTACCATCTCTGAAATAAAACCAAAGAACTCAATGCTTTTAAAGTCCAGTGAGATGGATAAGGATATTCATTACTTTATAACCCCAAATTATAATAATTTGCCTCTGATGGCAGAATTTTTTGGTCAGAGATTGAAGGTAGAAACTGATACTTTACTTTTTTAAAAAAAGCATATTTATCAAAACTTGTATTACTCAAAGGAGAGCAAGATCCATAGGTCCACTTGAATAATGTGAGAGTATTTTCCAGCTTTTATTTATCCAGAGTTTGTTAAAACATTATTAAGAAACTTTTTGGTATAAATCCAATTTCTCTGAGGTTTACATGATCTTTGGAGGCCACTATTCTTTTTGTCACATTCTCCAGAATACTTTCCTAGAAAGTTAGTAATTGAGTACACATAAAAGATAGCAGCAGATTCACTCTCCTTCATTACTCAGAATCCCAGGAAGCAATCTCTCTGATTGATTGCTATCAAAGAGTTAAGTCTATTTAGGGGTCCAGAATGACATAATATTTTGGGGAAACACTGCAATATGATACTTACTTTATGCTTATTACTGGCCCTTGTATAAAAGGTATTTCTATTGATAAAAGAGTTTGGCTGCTCAACAACGAAATAAAATCCTATAGGTCCCTGTTCGTAATCATACTTGAGATCTTTGAATAGCTGTCATGTGATGAGAAAGTAGGTGGGGAACAGATTCTCACACTACCAGTTTTTGAAGTGTACTCCTTATGCCAACCTGCCTGGATCCACACACGTTATTTACCACATTTGGGGATAAATGATGAGAGGTTGAGCCCCAACCATTCTACACACCGTTTCTGCTGCTGAAGAGTAGTGTTACAGGCAGATTCTTGCTGTGCTAATGCTCCCTGAAGTGTGGACATGATCCGTCCCTGCCTTAAGGGTTGTACATTTTCTTTACTCAGCTCCCATTCATCTCCCTCCAGGGACATGGCTTCACTGTGAAGAGGGAAACAAAAATAAATTTCATACCAACAATGACTTATGATAGCACTAGGTTACTATAAATTTTTTCAGATAGGTAATTCATGATTTTTGGGTTGAATACGGTGGCTTGTCATATTCGTAGTGTTATTACACTCCTAAGCTCCTGAGTCTTCTGTCACCTGGTTTCCAAGTTTACGGTTGTAATATTGCCTAATGAGAGAGAGAACTTAGCAAGGATATTGTGGAAAGTACTATAAGAATAAAATTTAAGGTAGGAAGAAGGAAAAAAAAGTGTTATAAATTCAGCAAAGTAGACAAAATGGCAGCAGTTCTATGCCTACTATCGAATGCAACATCTAATTTAATTTAAAATTAGCAAAGTGTTGGTCAGACTAATACCCCATGTTTCAAGTGATGACTCAAAACTGAAGTTTGTATATGTAAGGTAGCCCAGAGCAGAAACAGACAAAAATGAAGTTCATTGGTCACAACTGGCCCCCCAAATTCTATCAAGCCTACTGGGGGAATCTCCAAAACTTTTTGGAGGCAAACACCATTATGCGGTATGTACTACTCTGTACTTCAGAGCTCTGCAGTGGTCAGATAGAAGCCTACTTCTAAGAGACATTATCTCTGGGTGTAAAACAAAAAGAGAGACAGGCACTAATATTAAAACAGAGTGAAAGTTATGTGAGACTTCAGTCTAGATGAGAGCTGAAAACTCTTAACTGTAAGTGATTAATAATTTGGGTTGTAACTACTCATCTTTTTAACTATATTGTATGAACCCTGTAAATGTAAGGGCCACACCACTTATTTTTGTACCCCACTGTCTAACACAGGATATAACACTACTAACCACTGAATGTTTGTTGAATTCATCTGAATTTCCTCTTTTGCTCTTAAAATAGTGATTATATTATCTCAGTTAAACGTCCCAAACCAAGCTGAGATTGCCCCCTTCCTCCTCCTACCTCTTCCCAGACCTGCCCCACCTCCTGTCTTCTCCTATCTCAAATAAACGGCAATTCCATTCTTCCAGTTTGCTCAAGCCAAAAGTCTTAGTGCCAACCTTGATGCTCTTCTGATATCTCCCAGGAAATCAGCAAATCCTATTGATTCTACCTTCAAAATATATCCAGAAATCAACCACTTCTCACCATCTCCACTGTTTTCAGCCTGGCTCAAGCCACCATTTTCTCATGCCTGGATTATTTCAATAACTTCTTAACTGGTACCCCTGCTTCCATCCTTTCTTGCCTTTAATCTATTCAACATTGCAGCCAAAGTGATCCCATTTAAATCCAGATCATGTCTGTCCTCTGCTCAAAATCTTCCAATGACTTTCTCTTTTTTTTGGCAGCTGGCTGCTGTGGAGATCTGAACTCTTGATCCTGGTGTTATAACACCATGCTCTAACCAGCAGTTATCTGGCCAGCCTCTCCAACGACCTTTGATTACACAGTAAAAGACAAGTCCTACAATGTCTGCATGTTCACCTTTTTAACTTAATTTGCTTTTACTTTCCTACCTCATTCTGCTCCAGCGACACTGGCCTTGGACCTGCCAGGTGCATCTTCCTCCCCCAAACTGCACCCCCAGTCTCTGTACTTCCCCCAGATATATGCATGACTAGCTCTTTGAGTTTCCTTCAAGTCTTGACCCAATGACACCTCTTCTGTGAGCCCCCAGTTCAAATCTATCTAAAATTGCACCACCTCCCACCCCCAACACCCTCTATTCCCCTTGCTTTATTTTTTTAGTACTGACCACCACCTAACTTTCAGTTTATTTGTCTTGTTTATTGTCTGTCTTCCCCACCTTCATCCCACCCCAGAACCTAAGCTTCATGAGGGCTGGGATTACTGTGTCTTTTATTTGCCGCACCCAGCGCTTAGTAGGTGGTCGATAAATACTTGTTGCAAAGAGCTCGTGACATGGCATTTACCTAGGTATTGTGGACTATAATGAAAAAGCACACAGAATTCCAACCTAGAAGAACTGCTATATATTTGTTTCATATACGGAAAAGCAGCAAATATGCAGAGAAGGGCTTTTTCTCCACTATTGACATAATGATAGCACCAACCATTCGTTAAGCCCTTATTTGGAAGCAGTTGTTTTACAAGTACTTTGAATTCCCTCAGAATCCGGTAAGTTAGCATTAATATCAGCATTTTCCATGTATACGACGTGTTCAAGATGAAACAACTAGCGAACGGCTGAGCTGAGATACAAGCACAGGCCACACTGCAAATTCCAAACTCTTTGTATCACTGGGGTCCCACAGCCTCCTTTGCTTAGAAGCAGGAGGCAGCAGGATTCTCACGTGCCCCACTGCGTCTTCGCCTCCACCCCAAGCATCCGACTCCAACAGGAAAGAGGCTCCGGCGGGGCCCGCTTTTCTCCTGACCGTGCCAGTCCTCCCCTCGACAGGTCTGAGCGGAGCCTGCCACCTGCCAGGCACTCACGGGTCTCGCAGGCCCAGCTCCCAGCAGCTCTTCTCCCGTTCCTACCTCAGAGCATCCCCTTCCTTCTTCATCGCCGCCATCCTGCATTCCCGGTTCAGGCCCCCGTCCTGCCGTGGGCCTTTCCTCAGGGCTGCAGACTGTCTGGACTTCCTTCCGCAACCTGCCCTAAGGGCTACCGAAGCGACCAGAGGGTTCTCCCAGACAAAAGCTTACACCCCACTCCCCGACAAACCAGCCACCTCAAACCCTCACCCCTAGCCGCCAAGTTTCAAATTTAACGGTCCCGCGCGACCGACGTGGTGACGCCCCTCCGCACTTGCGCCTCTCGCTCAAGGAATTCTGGGGCTTGTAGTTTATTCCGGGTTTAGGATACGCGGTTGCGGTGCATAATGGGAGTTGTAGTTTCCGGGAGGTTCGTGGCCTCCCAGGAGCCGCAGGTTTAGGCACTGTGAATTCTCTGCAGGTGCTCTCTGCGTCCTGGCTCTCAGGCGAGTCTTGAGCCGAGAGAGGGACGCTTTAAGCACCAGAATTTATTTGATGTTTTGAGTTTAGGGAGATGTCTCCAAGTGCTTGCTCTTGGTGTGACTCTTCTGTGGTGTCTGGCCAGGATATGATCACTCCCTGCTGTCTGCCCCAAGTCTCACATCCATCCAGGGTTCTTAGGCCGCTCTGTCCCAGCTGTTTCCTGTCCAACCCTTGAATTCAGAAAAGCTGGATTCTAGTTCTGTAAAGTCGTGCCAAATGTGCAACCTTAGGCAAGCCACGTAATCTCTCTGACCCTCAATTTTCCTCATCTATAAAGTGGTGATGATACTGCCTTGCTTTCTCTTCTGCACAGCCCACAGGCAGGAAACCAGCCTTGACTGACAATGGACACTTAGTCCCAATTCCAATTTTCTGAGGAAGAGACTGTGATGGCTCAGTTGTGACCAGGGTCTTCTGAACAAGCCCAGGTACAGAGGATTCCTCCTCTATGACTGTGGGAGAGGTGGCAGTTCCTAGAGGGGGCCGCTTAGAGTAGTGTCCACTACTTCCTGGCTCTTAGTTCCCAGCTTCTCTTTGTTCATGCTATGTAAGCCTCTCCTTCCTCTGCATCATCAGGACTCTTCATTGCAATGGAATGGAAATCCAACTCAAATTGGCTTACTCAGAAAAGGGAATTTATCAGCTTTTTATATATGAGGATACTTCAAAAAGTTCATGGAAAGATTTATATTAACTTTTAATTCTGTTTTTCCACAAACCTTTTGAAGGGCCCTCGTATGAAAAACTTTAGATGATGCTTAACCCGGGACTCATGTGGACTGGTCCTCTCTCCATTTTTCACCTCTGCTCTTCTTGTTGGTGGCTTATTGTCATTCTCCACTGGGTAACAGCTTCAGGACTTCATTTATCTGGGTTCAAGTTCAGACTCAGGAGTCACCCTGCTTAGCCCCTTCCTCCCAAACAACCACTGGGGCTAGTGATTTAGGGCTCTGATTGTTCAGGCCCAAATCATGTGTTTCATCTGGAGGCTAAAGTAGTAGAGGAAATTTTGTTATTCTTTACTTCCAAGTCCTTTACATCCAGGAAGCCTTCCTCAATGATGGGGGATGTGGTATATAGGATTCTCTCTCTAGCTCATTTAATCTCTTACCTTACAGCAATACTGGCCTAGCACTTCACTTCCTTTCCCCAGGGTCTCCTATTCACAACTACAACTTCTCAATTTTAACCCCTTCCTAAAAACTATCTTGGAAGTGTAGCATTTGATCTTTTGTTTTTTTGTTTGTTTGTTTGCTTTTCTAAATTAATATTATGTTTTTACATTCTATGATGTTGATGCGGAGCAGTTGGGAGGGAGGGAGAGAGGGGAAAGGGGAAGGAAATGTGATGGAAGAAGGAGGAAGGAGGAGGGGCAGGATAGAGGCCTGTGGTACCCCTCTCATTCCCACAGGGGAGACCAGGCGGCTTCCAGAGATGGCTTCGTCATTGCTGGGCTTTGTGCAGATGTCAGAGGGGTGTGGCAAAAGCCCTCACCCCCTATGTTGGGAAAATAGAATAGTTTGGTCAAGGCCCTCACCTGGAGTCCCTCTGGGTGTGGTTCAGCATCCTTCGTAAGCAAATTGTGTGTGGTGTGTGTGTGCTGTGTGTTAGTGCACATGTGCACCAATGTTTTTTAGTTTTGTTGCTATTCTTGTGGAGAGAGAGAGAAAGAGAGAGGGGAAGAGAAAGGAGAGAGAGAGAGAGGAGAGAGAGAGAGAGGACTTATAGTGAAGCAGGTGGGCGGGTGTCTGCCTCTGGCGTCCACCCTGCGCAGCCATGCTTTCCAACCTTTGGCTTCCAAGCACCTTTTGGCCGGTTACCTAGCTCATAGACCTGCGTGTGGAAAGTCTGGCGATCCAGCCTGTCATGTGAAGAGTTTGTGACCCAGTCTGTGAATGGACTTGAGGAGTCTGTGAGCTCCAGACCCAGCCTTAGCTTGACAATCGGCCCAGTCAGTGCAGGATTACCAGCAGGTAAAGGAGCCCGACAACTGGCATGGTCACCTAGCTTTACAATTAGCATCACGAACAGGATAAGTAGCTCTGCAATTGGTGCTGTGAGCAGGATTCCAGACATTACAGCCGTGGCTCCACACCCTATTACCCCAGCTCTGGAACCTGGGGCCCTTCTTGTGGTGGCTCAGTGGTCATCAGTGGGCTGGTTGCACATGGCAGGGGGATGTGGCTGAGGCCCTTGGCTCTCACCCTCAGGATTAGTTGTGAGTGTCGGGGGGCATGGCTGAGGCCCCTGGCCCTTCCCCCTTTCTGGCTTGATAGCCCAAGGGACTTCCGGTCCTTCCAGGTGTTATAGGTGTTCTTTGGTGAAGTGAGACCTTTACTAGTTAATATCAAACTTTGTCTCTGGTTGGCGGCCAGGTGGTGATACAGGTTTGAACTGCACCTACCAATTGCGAGGAAAGCCAGGGTTAAGCTCATACACATTTATGGTTAAAAGAGGATAAGACAAAGGATCAGCTTGAGCACTTCAATGTACTGAGCATGGGTGGGACACAAACTTCAGGCTAGTGGGAGAGGCAAACAGGCAATTTCAGTGCATTATTGCCACAGCTAGAGATAAAAAAAAAACACAGGGGCTGTGGAAACATATAGGAGAGGCTTCCAACTCAGCTCTGGGGAAGAGGAGGGGGTCAGGGAAATTGTCCTAGGGTAGATGGTGAACCCGAAGAGCAAGGAGGACTTGGCACAAACTGTTGAGCACAACAACATAAGCTGTGAGGCAGCTGAAGTTTATCTATAGCACATATCCCCCTCCTCTCTATTCACCACTCTCCAGTGAGTTTTCCCACCCAGGACTCACCTCTTTAGATCTCCATGCTGGCCCACCAAAACTTACTTGTCCTGTGTCCCATTCTCTCACCTAACCATGACATTGAAAACATAGGAACTCAATCACACTGCCTTCATGGACTATACAAAATCCAGATTTAGCAGGCCAAACACTCCAAAGATGAAAACCTCTGGGTCTCTAGGGAACCCTTGGACCGACTGCTTGTTTACTGTGCAACCACAGAAGGAAGGAGAGACTATCTGGGGGTGGGAGGAAGGTCAAGGGGTACAAAATGGGGGTTGAGGGGTGGGGATGGGGAGGCAGTTTCAGGCCTGGAGGATACCACATCTGGGAAAGCAGCATCACTATGCTGGCCTTTACCCCAGCAACGGATCAGCCAATCAGAACAGCAGCTGCATCTTAAATTTATCAGTGATTAGGTGTCTTGAGGTGGAAGAAGCAATGAGAAGGAAGCATAATAAGCCAAACCAACTTGTGTTCCCAGGAGGGAGGGAAGTGAAGGATGAAAAGATGCTTTAACCCAGGGCTGTGGGCTGCTGGCTGCTGCCCAGTTGCATCTCACAGTAGCTGTTGCTGACAGGGTTCTAGGGAACTCTCCAAGGAACTAGGCTTTTCAGTTACATGGAAACTCCTTTCTGGACTATGCTTCTGCTTTTCTGCAGAAGTACCCTACTTTTCATGGTCTTCTCAGAACATTGGAAATGGCCTGACCCAGAATTTCTACACTGATATATATAATAAATATACATGCTGAATGGGGAGATAGTAGTTATCAACTTTTCTGCATCTGGCAGAACAGAACTAAGAGGTCAAAATGGGCCACAAGCTGAGAACCTAAGCAGACATATGGCAGGGTTGTTAAGAAATAAGATAAGATGTGAAGTTAAATAACCTGGGTGGCTAATAGGAAGTACGAAGATAAGCTGTTTTGCCCTAACTTTATCCTGACCAGAGTGTGGTGCTTCAGGAAGGTCTTGGAGAATCTTAGAGAGTTCCCAAGTACTTATAATTGTACTCATTTTATGCATGAGGTGATCCAAACTCAAAGAAGCAAAGTGGTGACGAGAGTCACCCATGAAGGAAGAGCAGAAAAGGATTTGAATGCTGCCAGCTTCTTACTTCAAGCCGAGTGTTCTGGGTGCCAGAAACTTCAGCTCTAAATTAAGGGATTCAACCAGTTCTAATGTTTAATAAACTTCAACATCTGGGTGCCACATTCTGAGAGTGGAGTGAATACAAGGTCTCCCAGTATCATTTGCAGTGGGAGCTTCCACTCACTCCCATGTGTAAGATATGTCCCATAAACTGATGGGGGGCAAAGGGGGGGACAGCAGGCAATTTTGTTTGCCTTTGAGGAAGAGGAATGATGAAAGTAGGAAGGTTTCCCTATGAGCTGGGGGAACCAGAATAGGAAGAGCCTCATGATATCCATCTCAGACAGTGACCCTTTCTTGGCCTGGTCCCAAGGATTTGTGCATGACCTTGCGTAGGGAGGGCCTGCAGGAGGCGACCATAGGAGTTGTTTCTGTGTGATGCTGGCCTCCAGCAGCACTGCATTTGTGCCCAGGTGCCAGAGGCAAAGCCTTGCTTGGCCATTCTGAGAGCATTGGGAGGGCACCCCTGAGGCTGGACATTAGCACTCCCCACAATGGGCACCAGCAGAGGTGAGATGTCCTCCAGTGGCCTCAGAGACACAGGACATCAACCAAGGGCCAGAGCAGGAAAGAAAGCACGGGCAGAGGCTGGGTGGTAACTGCAGGGGCTGCACAAGATCTCTGGAGCACACCCAGACCACCTGGGAGAGGCTTTGGAAGGGGGCTCATTCAGGACCACGTGTCTAGTTCTACAAATCATGCTGTGCCAAAAGAGTTCATGGCCAGATACACAAATGGGGACATTTCCTGCTTTGTCCATTCAGAAGAGGCACCTTCTAAACACATCTACCGACAGGGGCCTTCTTTTTCTAATTTGCACAAAGCACCTTGTGTGCTGGCCTTGGTCCTGGGACTGGAGGTCCTATGGAAGAGCCAGTAGAATTTTCATTACCAGTGTTCATGTGACCCTATAGCTATGAGGCCTGAGGAAATGAATTAAATACTGCTCTATCCTTATTCTAGAAGGTGATGATCTCAGGATAGCTGAACTGGTGAGGATGGCTCCTGGCAGAGACAACCAATGTGGAAAAGCTGCCGGGGATGGATGCCCAGCTCCCATTGCTCTTCTGCCAGGCAGGCTTCCTCACTCCCTCTCTCAGATGTTGCCTCCTGGAGCTTGGTGCAGACTATGGAAAGTTTGCTTCTGACATTCTGAGGGGCCCAGCGTGGGAGGCATTCTTGCAGATCTGGGTTCTGCATTGCTTTTCCAAAGGAAGTCCAGAGGTCAGAGGCCCGCAGGCTGGGACAGGGCCAGACAATTGGAGACAACTTAGTTTGGCTAAATGTGGGAACAAAACTGACTACAGCTAGATGTGAGATGATTCAGAGAAGAAGTGAGGTGACAAGCTATTTAGCCTCTGCTCCCACCTCTATCATATTCCCTAAATGCTGTCCTTTTTTAGCTTTGCCTGGAGGTATGGGTCCCAGCCAGAATTGGCCAACATTCTTCCTTTCTTAAAACAACCCTGGGAAACTGAAGGCCAATGGGAAACCTGAATTTGGGACTCTTTGAAGGCAACTTTGGAGGAACTCTTATGGGTCCCAGCCAGAATTGGCCAACATTCTTCCTTTCTTAAAACAACCCTGGGAAACTGAGGGCCAATGGGAAACCTGAATTTGGGACTCTTTGAAGGCAACTTTGGAGGAACTCTTTATGTTTCAGAATCCCAGGCCTACCCCTGGGCTTGAACACATCAAAGATGAGGACCCATCTCCTGAGCCAGGACAGAACCTCCTTCCCCCTGTAGATCTCCAGGACATGTTGTGTCTGAGGAGTTTCTATGCCTTTCTTCCAACACAGGTTTCCAAACTAAAGCAGGGAGAAAAGAATCCAGAGACAGGCAGAGTTAGAAAAATGTCATCTCCTAGTGGTCAAAGACAAAGTGGAGGGCTGCAAACCTCTGCATCAGTCTGATCCTATTTCTGATTTTCCATCTAGCCCCCTTGTAAGGGGTTATAGAAGGTGGTGGGCGTTCCAAGAGAAGAGGTGTGGTGTTTGCCAGCACTGGTCTCCTGTGTTTTCAGCATGGGAGCTGTGGCATTTGAGAGGCTGGCTCTGCCAACTGTGGAATGTGTGTCTGGAGCAGACTCGGACCCTGAACAGGGATTACCCACTGCGGCTGTTATGGGGAAGACCCTACTCACTACACAGACAAGTGTGAGACAGGCTCATCCTTCCCATCCCCAGGCTGCAGTTTCCTCCTCAACTGTAAACGAGCTGAACTCTTTCTAGCAGTCAAAGGCTCACAGGAGCTTAAGAGCCACGGTGCGCAGTGGGTCAGTTCTTGCTCTTCCTTGAATGCCCAGGACCTGGCCTGAGGCAGGTGCTCAGTAAACACTGGTTAACTGACTGACTGATTGACAGAAATGAACAAAAGAGAATAGTTAGCACGTGACCCTTTTAGACCAAGCATTCTAGGATGTCCTTCATTCATTCAACAAACATTTCTTGAATATTTTATGTCGGGGCCTGTGCCAGCCACCAGGGATATAAATATGGAAAAAGCACAAGTTTTATGCTCAAGAAAACCAATCTATAACATAACAGTTTATTTTTACATGCCTGGGGTTAGGAGAACTCAAAAGAGGATGCAGCTCCCCCAATTGAGCCTAGGGGCTGAGAGAAGGGGAGGTCAGAAAGTGCTACCACGAGGGGTCTTGAAAAATGAGTAGAGTTACTAAAAGGAAAGGAAGGACTTTGCAGGTGGAAGAAACAGCACAGAAGGAACGCAGGCAGGCAAGAGAATGAGAGTGTGCTGGGCATCTGGGGAACTGAGGGTAGTCGTAATGGTAGGAGCCTAAGGGACTGATGGGGACCTGGTAGGAGATGCCTGTGGCTCACCGCATCTGGCAATCAGCAAGGAGGACAAGCCCAGCAGCTCTGCTCCCAGCGTAGGGTATGCATCCAGCTGCAGCTGGAAGCTGGGGCTCTTCCTGCTGAGCTCTCAAGTTTCCCAGCTGCAGAGCCATCCATTGCTCCCCACTTGGGGAAGGACTTACAGATCCTTCGCTCCCGTTCCAGGTGAGAAGGGAGTGGGGCACAGAAAAGGCACCTTGCCCACCTGTATGCATTTCCTTCCTCACCCCAGACGCAGCTCTGGGATGCCAAACTGTTTTCATTTGCTTTATCCTGACTAGGCCCTTGAGGCTGCCAAGACCAGGGGGAACTGGCCCAGCTGGTCTGACTGGTTGGGCTGCACCTCCCAGCTGCTGCCTCTCCTGGAGGGCTCCTGTGTGTCTCCTGTTCTACTCCTTGCTGGCCCTGCTCCCCCCACCCACCCCCACTCAGACATTGGTGGGGGTATGCCAGGCTCATGCCCTGGCTCCTCCTAGGCCAGGACTTGTCCCCTGGTGCCTCCCCATCCCTTAAGGATGTGATGTAGAGCACTGTGATGTTTTAACTTCAGCATCTTTCCTCACTTCCTGGACCCCTCTGCAGACAGGCAGCCACCTACTGTCTGGAGTATTGCATTCACCCAAGGTCTTATGAGCAGGGGTGTTGGGGGGCATTCTCCTCACTGCAAGAAACTCTCCTCTCCAGGGATTCACACCCAAGGTGGTTCTGCTCCCCAGAGAAGGTCGGAGGGTTTTTCTGGTTGTCTTGGGCACTGGGTAGCACTGCTGGCATTTAATGGGGATGGGATGGGATGTTCTTCAAAGCAAGGGGCAGGTAGGGAAGAGGACAACACCACACAACAACGGATTGTCCCACCCAAAATGGCAGTAACCCGCGCATTGAGAAACACTGTATCTGGGCCCACTTTATTCACAGAAGTGTGATTTGTGTAATCTCTACAGCGACGCTTCTCGAACTTTATTGTGCAGATGAATCACCTGGAAATCGTTTCAGAATGCAGATCTCCATTCTGTAGGTCTAGGGTGCAACCCAAAATTCTGTGTTTCTAATGAGCTTCCAGGTGTTTAAGATGCTAGTTTGAGGACCACACTTTGCATGACAAGGCTCTACAGTACAAGCGTGTATGTATTTTCTTTCAGGGAGGGGCATTGTTTTGGGGGTCATTTTATCTGCAGAATTTGTTGAACTGGGAATGCTACTGGCATCTAGCGGGGAGAGGCCAAGTATACTGCTAAACATCCTACAAAGAACAGGGCAGCCCCTCACAACACAACCATCCAGCCCAAAGTGTCAGTAGTGCTAAGGTTGAGGAATCTTGGCTTGGATGAAATGATGTGAAATATATTGGTGGGCAATCTTACTTTACTGCGAGTTGGTGACTCCAGCCACAATGCTGTGAACACCTGTCATTGACTGAGGCTCAAAGTACCTCTGAACATGAGTAAATTCAGCCAGCTAGAACGTGGAAGCACTGGATCGTGGTCCTGGTGAATAAACTGTGGTAAAAGATGTGATACTTCATCGCAGGCCAGCCCGTGGCTCACTCGGTAGAGTGCGGTGCTGATAAAAGATGTGATACTTCATAAGCCTCATACATACTCAGGGCCTCTCACCTCACACAATTTGAGATCACATTTTCAAAAAAGTCTGTGTAGGGTAGCAGAGCAGCAGGTAGAGGGATAGGATGAAGGAGGACCACACAGGTAGATGTGGGCATGGTTCATGTTTCAGTTCCAGTGCTGAGGGGTAGTTTGTGGATGTTTTCTTACATTATTTTGAAACAAATAAATAATTAAACATAAATAAACATGAAGATGAATCACGCTTGGATCAATGAAAAAAGAGGGTATGGACCAAAGATTGTGATAAATCTGCTGTACCTGGGGTTAAACAAAAGCGAATTACTGGCTGGCCGGTTGGCTCAGTTGGGCAGAGTGCAGCCCTGTAACACACGTTCATGGGTTCAGATTCCCATACTGGCCAGCCGCACACACACACACACACACACACACACACACACAAAAGTGAATTACCCATGGTGACTAATAATAAATTACTATCATTATACTCATGGCAAAAATATCTGTAAGGGGGAGATAACACGACAGGTTATGCAAAAAGACAAAAGTAGGCTCCTTGGGAAGAATGTCACTTGCTTTGGGTATGACTTTTTCCCTGCTCATGCCATGGTGGAGGGGGATCTGGAAGGTATGAAGGACAGGCTCTTTCTTCTTCTGTTCAGTTTCAGCCATGCAGCACCCTAAGGACTGTATCATGAGGTATCACAGTGAAAGG
>NW_007727070.1:314242-321821 GCF_000696425.1 Galeopterus variegatus | reverse complement strand
CACACACACAAAAGTGAATTACCCATGGTGACTAATAATAAATTACTATCATTATACTCATGGCAAAAATATCTGTAAGGGGGAGATAACACGACAGGTTATGCAAAAAGACAAAAGTAGGCTCCTTGGGAAGAATGTCACTTGCTTTGGGTATGACTTTTTCCCTGCTCATGCCATGGTGGAGGGGGATCTGGAAGGTATGAAGGACAGGCTCTTTCTTCTTCTGTTCAGTTTCAGCCATGCAGCACCCTAAGGACTGTATCATGAGGTATCACAGTGAAAGGTTGATGGCTGCAGGCCATACCTGCTGCCCAGAGGGGTCTCCCATTGGAACCTTTGTCCATCCCACTGGGGCGTTTGGGTATGACTTTTTCCCTGCTCATGCCATGGTGGAGGGGGATCTGGAAGGTATGAAGGACAGGCTCTTTCTTCTTCTGTTCAGTTTCAGCCATGCAGCACCCTAAGGACTGTATCATGAGGTATCACAGTGAAAGGCTGATGGCTGCAGGCCATACCTGCTGCCCAGAGGGGTCTCCCATTGGAACCTTTGTCCATCCCACTTGGGGCAAAGCATCAGCCCTTGCTCCATTTCTGCCCCACTGCCCCTCTGATTGAATGAACAGCCCGGCTCATTCATGTTCAGCTGTTCTGCTAGACAGACATGGACAAATGGGTGGCATTTTCCTTGGCACTTGTCTGTGTCCCCTAGAATTCCCTACTGTCCTTATGTCCCCTACATTCCAGTTACCTAGGCACCCTGCCTCCTTTCTATTTCTTGCAGAATCTCAACTAGTCCTAAAGTACCTGGACAGTACACCTGGCTTCAGTCTTTCTTTCCTACCCACATCAAAACTTACCTGTACTTGTCATCAGAAAGGTGATTTAAAAGAATAAATAAATAAATAAACTTACCTCTACTATACTCACTCCTCCAAGACACTTCTCTCTGAGATCAACTAATCATAAACATCCGAGACTTTTCCTCAGTCATGCTGATGGGTTTTTTATTATAACTTCCTCATATGGTGTTATGTGCATTTTAGCATGGGATATCCAGATAGCTAATGGTTCCATACAAATAAATAACTCCAGTGGTGGGAGTTCTATGGCTCATCGTGGGAGTTAAAAATGCCATATGTCAGACTGAGAAGGGGTCTTTGAGATCTTCTAGTGCAACCCTGCCAATTGACAACGAGGTACCGAGGGGTCTTTGAGATCTTCTAGTGCAACTCTCCCAATTGACAACGAGGTACCGAGGTTCAGAGAAGTTATTTGCCCAAGGTCACAGAGCGTTTTGGGGCAGCACAACCAACTCTCATTCCTTTATTTAGTCAGTGAATCAAATCCTCGCTGAGCATTTGTTATTATATGTCAGGTGCTAGCTGAGAAAGGGGTCAGAAACACAAACAAGATTCCTGTCTCCAAGTAGCCCCAGTCTAGTGGGTGAAGACAGCCTAGTGTGGAAAGATAACTGCAGTATAGTGGGGCCGGTGATGTAGCAGAAGTATCATGTGAAGCTTGGACACAAGGAGGAGGTAGAGAGAAATTCTGGGGCTATTGTGGAAGACTTTTTTTTTTTTTTTTTTTTAAAGATGACTGGTAAGGGGATCTTTACCCTTGACTTGGTGTTGTCAGCACCACGCTCTCCCAAGTGAGCCACGGGCTGACCCATGCTGTGGAAGACTGCAGAGGAGTCTTCTGACTGTGTCTAGGGTTTCTCTCTATATTTCGTGCTCCTGAGAACTCTCAGCAAAGTGAGAAATTGGACATGAGGCAGTTTTAAGGACAGTGGATCCCTAAGACCTATCCCTGGCTGCAGACACTCCTCTCCACCAGCTTGTCTCAGCTCTCTGTTCACTGTCACGCTGGACACAGTCTGCATCCCCAGCTTTAGGAAGCTTCACTGCAGCTGTTAGTATTCATGGCCTACCCAATACCAATTCCCCTGCTCTCTTTTTCTAACAAGATGATCTGTTAGGATGGCAATGTACCCTGCCCCAAGCAATGAATCTTAATTTGCCCAACTCAGTCATGACAACTCTGTTCCCCAATTTCTCAGCCTCCTTTGAGTCTAGGAGTGGCCCTATGATCCAGTTATGACTCAAATAGAAGTTTGGAGAGGACGGGAGCAGAAGAGACAGAGTGGGCCTGGCCCTTTTGCCCTTCTTCCTACCTTGGATGTGGGTGTGATATCTGGAGCTGGGCAGCATTTTATGATCATGAGGTGAAAGCAGGAAGACAAAAACCAATGTGCCAGGCGAAAGCAGAGTAGAAAGGCAAAGCCTGGCTTTATGACAGCACCATGGAGCTTTTGCATCAGCCTGTAACTGCTACACTAGGTTTCTCATTTTGTGGAAGAAATACCCTATTTGTTTAAGCCACTGTTTGTCAGACTTTCTGTTATTGAAGCCAAAATCACTCCTTATAGAGACACCATCTTTATCAGTCAAGGTCGTAGTAGGAAACCAGTGACTTGCTGTAAGTGACATAAATGAAGGAATAATTTATAAAGGTAGGAGCAGGGTTAAAGGGAACCAACACGGATAGTGAAGTACTTGGGGACTAGCAATAGTGGGAAGCAAGAGTTGAGAGTTGTTCCTGGAACCAATTGACAAACTACAGCAATGAGGGAGTCCCACAAGAGCTGTATCAGGAATAAGCCAGCGACAAGCATGGCACCACAGGAGAATAGATAGACACTCCAGCCTCTCTCTCCTCCTACCTTCTGATCTCCTGCCCAGCCTCCCACTGGCCAAACACCTGGAAGTCAGAGGGAAGAGAACTGACTGACACGGTCCTTCCAGGACACTCTCAGGAGGAGAGAGGAGACTGAATCAAGTGGGGTGAGCGGGCATATGCAGCACACCATGCCACGCAGGCCTCCCATCTACTTTGTCTCCGTGGAATAAAGTTATCGAGAACAATGAGTTTTCTTTGTAATGTGCCGGTGGTAGCCCTGGGGCCAGAACCTTGTTCTTCTGACCACCCACACTGATAATGAGAAGTATGCAAGTCACCAGGGGGTCTTACTTGACTTGGCTGCTAGGTTGTTAGATGTGAAGTATTACACCCAGTTATAATAATTGCCCCAACCCACATTTTCTGCAATTACTATCACCCCGTTTTTATTATATGCCTCTTACTCATTTTTCCTTGTTTGAATGATTCTATTGTTTGTCATTTACTGTAAATTGTCTCAAATTATTTTTGGAAATAAGTGGTGTGAACAATATGTCTTAACATAGTTATATCAGTCGTGATTAGGTTTGGCTATGAGTAACAGATACACAAAATAACCATAGCTTCAATAAGATAGAGGATATCACTCTCTCAGGTGCATGTCTGCAGGCAAGCAGGCCACACCGGCTGGGTGACTCTGCTCTACAAAGTCCTCAGGAGCACAAGCCTCAGGGTGGGGGCTGCTTGGCCACTGACTGCAACTCTATCTTCTTGTTAATTATCTGCCATGACCCCCACCAGGAGCTAAGTGGAGAGCTCCTCAGCTGAGCGGAGGCACCAGCCCTAGGCCTCACCCACCACTAACTCCCTTGACTCAGGCAGCACCACACCTGCTGCAGTGAGAGCCCTCTCTGAGGCCCAGGGACCCTCTAAATACTTGGATCTAAGGAACAGTTCAGGCTTGGAATAAAGTTTGCCTCCCGCCTTGGGGAGCACACCACACCTGCTGCAGTGAGAGCCCTCTCTGAGGCCCAGGGACCCTCTAAATACTTGGATCCAAGGAACAGTTCAGGCTTGGAATAAAGTTTGCCTCCCGCCTTGGGGAGCAGTGTGTGATGGTGGGGAGAGACAAGGGAGTTGAAGCCCGATCAGCCTCCAAGAAAGGAGAAAAATGCAGCTCCTTTAGAGGCAAAGGCCCAGACTGGGGTCCCGTGGGAAGGCAAGTCAGGCATGGAATTCCTTGGGAAGTGACCTCCCCAGACACCCATAGCTGAATTGTGCTGGAGCTGGCCCCCCGGGTATAGGAAGGCAGCCTGCAACAATATCAGTAGTTAATGAATAGTGCTATTATAGTTTAATTATAATTAACTCATTACTTTACCTTGGGGTGATGTCCTGGCCTTCCTGGATTCAGATTCACAGTTATAGAGTCTCTGCTGTCTCCCTGGACCCACTCCATGAGGGGAAAGTCTAATATCATGGTGAAAATATACTGGAAGTGAGTGTCCTGTCCCAAGCCCTGCTCCTCCCCAGCGAGGGGTTTTGAGTCAGCTTTAGAACAGGCCTGGCTGGGGCTTGGGGTGCAGTCAAGGGTCATCCCAGATCATGGTTCAGCCCTAGAGTGCCTCCAGGACCCCTCTCTATTTTCCTGGAGCTGCCCAGAGGTCAGGCTTAGCTTCTAAGCCTTCTGAGAGGAATAATGTCCCCACAGGAGTTCACTCCTGCCTCTGCTGGATCCTGGAGGTGTATCCAGAATGATTCAGAGTAGAGGAGTAATAGAGATTCAGGCCCAACAGGGCCAGGGCAGGGGCTCAGCAACCCCACTCCTCAGCCTTTGCAGTCCAAGACTCAGAGTTACTCCAGGGTGGCTGTAGAAATACTGTCCAAAACAGAACACTTTGGGTAGTGAAAGGGGACACTTTTAATAATTCTGCTTGGATAAAAATCACATATTATATAATGAGATTGTCCTAGGCAAAGCCTTCTTAATGTTGGGGGTGGTACCGACTGAACCCCACCCCTGCTGGCCCTCCATCATGCTGTGGGGTGGAGGTGGTGTCACACTCTAGGCTGACTTCCACCATTCCTGGCCTTCCTTCTGGTTCTCCTTCTTCGGGACTGAATTGCCAGGCCCACAACTCTGCCCACTGGCCTCTGAGGATGGCCCCAAAATGAATCAACCAGTCTTCCTCACCCCCCACCCTCTACCCCAGTCAGGGGATGTGCCTCTTTGTCCCTGCTGCTTGCTGAGGGATTATAAGCAGGGTTCTATGAGGACTCAGGAGCCATTGTCACTAGAGATTTATCTTCATCGGGGATCTCAGCTCCAGAGTAAGGGGAGCACTATGGGCTATTTCAGAGCGTATGGAGTTTCAGTTTGGTATGTTTCTTTACCATAAAGAGGCAATGTTGGGCCACACGAACGGGGCCTTCTAACTCTAAAATCCCATCATTCTCTGATGATTCCTGCCCTGCACAGATACTGAATGATGAGCCTGACTTAGCCCTGCATCAGGGAGGGCATTAGGTTTAAGGTTGTACCAAATCTGTACCCACCAAAGTGGGCCCGATTCAGAAGAAGCTAGTGGGGCTCCCTGCTTATAAATGCCAAGAATTCATGACTAACTCACAATGAGTCATGCTCTGGGGCTTGCTGCTTGCCCCCTGCTCCTGTTGCCCTTTCCAGGGAGGGTCCACACCAGCAGCTCTCCTCACGGACCTCCCTCTAATGTACTTGTGGTTCATTTCTCAGAGGCTCCACAGCCATCCTGGACCTTCTTTGCCTCTAGGAAAACATCCACAGTGGCCATGTCAAGATTGTGGCCCTTCCTCTCCAGCAATTTCCATTAGAATGGAGAGAGGAAAAGTGAGGACAATAGCACATTCACCTGGGTCATATGGACACTGGCTTCATCTACACTTCTGAGTTTTATGCTGATGTTAAGAAACCTTGGCTCGGGTGTAATTCTACTTTCACATTCATTACTTTGTTTGAATATTTAAAGTGCATCTCTTTCTAAACAAATATAGTTAGATCTCACTTTTTAAACCAGTTTGACAAGTTCTGCCTTTTCTTTGGCATGTTTAGTCCATTTACATTTAATTTAACTACTGATATGGTTGGTTCAAGTCTCCCATTTTGCTTTTGATTTCTATTGGTCCCTTATGTTCTTTGTTTCTTTGTTTCTCCCTTTACATTTTCTTCTGGATTGGTTATTTTTTAGTATCCCATTTTGTTGCCTCTATTGGCTCTTTAGCTACACTCCTTTCTTTTATTTTTAGTGATTGCTCTCGGGATGACAGCATGCATCTTTAACTGGTTACAGTTTATTTTGGATCTACATTATACTACCTCACAAATAACAAGAGACCTACAACATTCTACTTCCATTTACCCCTTCCCATCCTTTGACTATTACTATCATCTGTTTTACTTCTGCAGGTATAATAAGCTCCATAATACATGGTTATTATTTATGTTTTAAACAGTCAATTGTATTTTTTTTTTCCTTTTTGTCTTTTTTACTGACCGGTAACGGGATCGCAACCCTTGGTGTTGCGCCCGCACCACGCTCAGCCAGTGAGCAGGAACCGGTCTCCACATGGGATCTGAACCCTCGGCGGGAGTGCCACTGCGCCCTGGTCAATTGTATTTTTAAATAAATTAATAAAATAGTTTTTTAAATTTACCCACATGTTTACCATTTTCAATGGTCTTCATTCCTTTACATTTCTCAACTGAAATAACTCTTCTATTCAACCCTTGTAGCTACCTTTTCCTGTGAACTTTAACATATATTAATAATTGTTCAAAAGCTCCTGTCTGCCAACTCTAATAACTAGATCATCTGTGGATCTACTTCTCTCTTTTCTTTTGATTATGGGTCACATGTTTCTTCTTCTGGTGATTGGGTTATAAAGCTGATCTTGGGGCTGGCTGGTTAGCTCAGCTGGTTAAAGCACAGCCTTGTAACACCAAGGTCAAGGGTTTGGATCCCCATACTGGCCAACTGCCAAAAAAAAAAGCTGATCATTCAGATTCCTCTTAGAGTAGAGTTGAGTTGAGGCTGGACTGCAGCTTTACTTAGACTGTGTTTACCTGTGACTAGCCCAACCCAACTGCTGCTTTCTTTTTAGGTTGTCAGTATTCGAGCTGGGGGGGAGTAGGGTACAAATTCAGATCATTTTGATTCATCTTTGGACTCAACTCTAGCTGGGCCTGGCTCTGAAAATGTGCAGGACTATGTCTTATCTGTGCATTCCAGCCCTTTCTCCACTTTTGTAACAAAATTTTGGAGTGGGGTGGCAGAGCATGGAGAATTATTGGGCCAAATGATTCATTTTTATATTGGGTTTCTTTTGGATACTAATCTGTCTTGCCAAGCCACAGCATGGCTCAGCTGATTTCTTTTTATCCTTACAAAGCGTCTGTCTATGGCATGCTCCTCCATCTGCCTGTGGCCAGACTATGCACATTCCCAGTTATGGAAGATGCTGTGAGCTTCTGCACATCTATAAAGGGCATATTTCTTCCAGGAATTCAATCAATCAAGGCTTCCATGCACCCACTGCTCTTTTCTAGCCCAGTAGAAAACTATGGTTTTTATTTTGCCTGGGTTTTTCTTGGTATTATTGTAGCAAAGACTTTTCATGTCTTTTTACCTTCTAACCAGAAGTTAGAGGAGCAGTAAGGAGGTCAATGTGGCTCAAGCAGAATGAGTTAAAAGAGGAAGAGCTAACGAAATTGAAACCCAAAAAACAATACAAAAGATCAACGAATCAAAAACTTGGTTTTTTGAAAAGATAAATAAAATTGACAAACCATTAGCATGGCTAACAAAAAAAAAGAAGAGAGAAGATTCAAATAACAAAAATTAGAAATGAAAAAGGTGATATTACA
>NW_007727070.1:238765-313242 GCF_000696425.1 Galeopterus variegatus | reverse complement strand
CTCCTTGAAGTTGATACGACAAGCAAACAGAAAGGACATTGTTGGGTGGGAGGGGGGAGAGGGAGGAGGGAGGGGTGTTTCGGTAATGGGCCACAATAATCAACCTCATTGTATATTGACAAAATAAAATTTAAAAAATAAAAAAAAATTTTTTAAAAAAAGAGGAAGACCTGATGGCTGAGAGGTTAACAGGAGTCAGTTTATGCTCACCCTTGCAGGCCACTAGAAAGACTTCGGCTTTTACTTTGAGTGAAATGGGAAGTGATTGGATGGTTCTGAGCAGAGGAATGACAGGATCTGGATGGGTTTTAACAGGATCACTCTGGCTGCTGGGATGAGAATAGACTGTAAGGAGCAAGGGAAGCAACAGGAAGGCCAGTTATTGCAACACTCCGGGCAAGGGATGATGGTGGCATAGACTAGTGTGGCAGCGGTAGGGGGGTGAGAAGTGTCAAAAACTGGGTATATTTTGAAGGCAGAGACAACAGGCTTTACTGACAGATTGGATGTGAAATATGAAAAAAAGAGAAGAGTTGAGGATGACTCCAAAGTCTTGGGCTGAACAAGCAGAAGGATGCAGTTGCCTGGCTGGCATGGGAAGATTGAGGAGGAATGGCGTCTTTGTCCATTTGTGCTGCTATAACAAAAGATCAGAGACTTGGTAATTTCTAAAGAACAGACATTTATTTTCTCACAGTTTTGAAGGCTGGGAAGTCCAAGATCAAGGCACTGGCATCTGGCAAGGGTCTTCTTGTTGCATCATCACATGTCAGAAGGTAGAAAGGCAAGAGAGAGTAAGAGGGGACCAAACTCGCCTTGCTATAACAGCACCATTCCCACCCATGAGGATGGAGCCCTCACGGCCTGATCACCTCTTAAAGGTTAGACCTCTTCATACTGTTAGGATGCAATTGAATTTCAACATGACCCCACAGATATGTACAATCTATTATGTTTCAACAAATAAAAAATAAAATAAAATAAAAAAACTTCCACATGAGTTTTACAGGGGACAAACATTTAAACAATAGTGGGCAGATTTGTGGGAAGTACTCTTTACTCATCTGTTTTAGTGTTGCTGTAACAGAATACCTGAGACTGGGTAATTTATAAAGCACAGAGTTTTATTTGGCTTATGATTCTGGGACAGCTGCATCTGGCACGTGCCTCAGGCTGCTTCTACTCATGGTGGAAAGCGGCAGTCCAGCCCACGGGTACAAGCAGATCACATGGCGAGCAGGAAGACAGAGAGAGAGGTCCAGGAATTCACAGAGTGAGAACTCACTCACTATCCCCCCTCCCCCAGGGAGAGCATTAATCCATTCATGAAGGATCTGTCCCCATGACTCAAAACAACTCCCAACACTGCCACATGGGGGATCAGATTTCCACATGAGTTTTGGGGATACAATACAGCCAAACTCTATCATCATCCAAGTAGGGATGTTGAGTAGGCACTTGGTTGTATATATGGCTGTGCAATTCAGAGAGGAGAAATGGGCTGTTTTTTGTTGGTGATATATGAGAGAGTGAGTGAATGTGATAAATCCAATTAGTATAATAATAGATAACATTTATTGAATGCTTACTCTGTGCCAGGAATTGTACCATGTTTTTACATATGTTAGCCCATTCAATCCTCATAACAACTCCTAACTGTTAAGTTCTATTACTGTCATCCATAAAAATGAAGTGTATTAGTTTGCTAGGGCTGCCATAACAAAATATCACAGACTGGGTGGTTTAAACAATAGAAATGTATTTTCTCACAGTTCTGCAGTCTGGAAGTCCAAGATCAAAGTGTCAGCAGGTTTGATTTCTCCTGTGGCCTCTCTCCTTGGCTTGAAGATGGCTGCCTTCTCACTGTGTTGTCACATGGCCTTTACTCTGTGCATGTGCATTTCTGGTGTCTCTTTGTGTCTTAATCTTCTTTTCTTATAAGGATACCAGTCAGATTGCTTTAGGGCCCATCCATATGACCTCATTTTAACTCAGTTACCTCTTTAAAGTCCCTGTCTCCAAATACAGTCACATTCTGAGATACTGGGGCAGGGGTGGAGGGGCGTGGTAGGGCTTCAACATATGAATTTGGGGCAGAGGGACACAATTCAGTCTGTAACAGGAGGTATAGTGAGTTTAGGAAATGTTCGTAAGGTCACACAGCTAGTAAATAGTGGAAAATGATTTGAATTCAGCAGGTCTGTTTCACAACCTCCTTTCTTAACTATATTCTATATAGTCTCCCAAGTAATGACACTCATACCTGGGTATAGTTTAGCCTCCACCCATAACAGTATACTATACCTGTTCACAATCTCTGATTTGAACCCTTGGGGTCAGATAATATAGTCACACACCATGTGTTTTCCTACCACCTCCAGCAGGGTCTGGGCTAGCACTCCATAATTTGGCATAAAAATGGTAATAGAATAGAAAAATATTCTATTAGAATAGAAAAACAGTAATAGGAATAATTGCCCTAAATGAGATAGAGAACATCAATAGTTTCATATCACTTTAAGTCGGCGTTGATGCCAAATGTATTATATATGTGTTATATGCATGTGTTGTATACGTGTGTTGTTTTTTTTTAATTTCAGAGTTTTGGATTTCTGAATTGTGGGTAAGGGATTCTGGACATGTACCTGTAATCTCCTTCTTTTGGCTTCTACTGTCCTCTTTAGTAAGTTCTATACTTGCTGATTCTACTTAATCACTTGTGAGACACACTGCACTAAAGTAGTTTGTCCCATGATGGCCAGCCAAGCATGTACTGTGTGAAGCCTCTCCCGTGGGAGAGGGGAATGGAGGGAAGTAAAATGGGAAGGCTTTGGTCACAGGAGGAAAACCCCTTGATCCTTGGGGGAGGTTGTGGCTGAACATTACCACAGAGAAGCTGGAGCGCCTCCTATAGGGGAGGCTACAGCCTCTTTCTCCAAGGCTTTCCTTTAGCAATAGCTGCATATTAAGAGGGTCTTCTAGATGTTCCAAAGAAAGCATTTGGTTGTGGGATCTGCAGGGTCTGGTGCAGGCTTTGGGAACCCAGAGGTTTGGGGCCCCTTCTGAAACCATTCCAGTTTACAATCCTGTGAAGAGAGAAGGTAACTGTAGCAATGCCATCTGGGTGGCTCTGGCTTGAGGGCCATGCAGGATCCAGAGACCTTGCCCACGTTGGGCTCTGCCCTCTGGAGACCAGGTGACTCAAAAGTTAAAGAGCTCCCTTAGAACAGAATTTGGGGCCAGAGGTCACAGCAGTCCAGACTTCCCTCTAACCCTGCGAGGCTCAGGCCCAGCTGTGGATGCTGCCACACATACTCCCCTCCCTCCTCCTCTTGGCACTGCCTGGCTCCTGGGGCAGAGCTCTTTGTGGACAGTTCATTACATGTACAGAACCAGTGGAAATCCAAACTTTAGGACAATCTGTCTAGCTTTGTCCAGGAGCCAGCCTGGTCAGCAACGGCCAGAGAACAAAGGGCTATGCAGACAGGGGAAGAAAGCAGCATAAAACTTTGATGGTGTACTTTAAAAGTGGGTGTAATGGTTCAGGGCCAAGTTCCCCCACACTCCCAGGTCTGCCTCTTGGCCTGTCCTGTTATAGATTTCCTCACAAGGTTCCATGTTGCTGGCGTGCTCCTGCATGTCTGCCCCATTGTAGCTGCTGTTTGGATTCTCTTGGGGGTATGATGGGCACTGCCAAAGGTGTATGTATGTGCCTGGCAAGCCCCCTCTTCTTTCCAATCTGGGAAGCTCTTTGCAGCCTGAGGATCCTCTGGGGCTCAGGTGGGGAGTCAATGAGCCATGATCTCCCCTGGATCTGGAGGAGGAAGAAGTGAGAAGTGGGAGGGCAGAGAGATTAAAGGAGGACATTAGTTCTCCAAGGCAGTGGGCCTCTGGCCCTCACTTCAGGGAGGTTCCAGAGCAGTAGCTGCTTCTGGGCTGCAGCCCTGCCCTGCCATGTGGTCCTGCCATCTGCTTCCCACAGGCAAGCCTTTATAATATTGGGGTTGATTACAATCACTACTGGGCACCTTAATTCATTAATTGTTTATGTTTGCTTCTAAGTGTATGTAAATGTATGCAACTAAGCACAACATCTGTGGCTATCCCAAGAGCCCTGGTGTTTATTTTTATCCAGATTCCCAGGCTGGGAATGTGGGGTTTATTTGGGCCTTCCAGAATGCCAGGAGCATTGAAAGGATGGGACCATTTCCTCTAAAAAAAAACAGCCCATTCCCTCTACTTCCCTTTCTTCTTTATTTTAGAAATTCAGCTCTAGATCCTGTGAGAGAATGGAGAAATGTGAACCCAACCCCAAAAATGAAAACCTGGAAGAAAGCCCCAAGCCTTCATGGGAATGGGAACAGCTTGTGAGACCCTCTCTCTTTTCTGTGAAGAAATAGGCATCACAGGATTGTCGGAAATTCAGCTCTAGATCCTGTGAGAGAATGGAGAAATGTGAACCCAACCCCAAAAATGAAAGCCTGGAAGAAAGCCCCAAGCCTTCATGGGAATGGGAACAGCCTGTGAGACCCTCTCTCTTTTCTGTGAAGAAATAGGCATCACAGGATTGTCATATTAGTTTTTACAATAATAATTTTAGAATTAAAATAAACTTTATGTTCTGCTATTTGACTTTCTAAGTTATGTACTGGAAATGTAGATTGTAACTGAAAGTGGATTAAACCACCGGTTTGCTGTAGCCCTGGCTGGGGAATTACCAGAGAAGTATTTAACATGTAAATCTTATTGTGTTTTTAATTAGCCATAGCTCTGAAAGACACAGATACTGAGGCACAGGGACACTGGTGGTTCTGCAGGGGTCACAAAAGAGGCTTGGCAGCTGACCAATCACACCCCCGATGCTCCTTCCCTTTTCTGGGAAAGGGAAGGGAAACTAACATTTCCCTCCTAAGCATCTATGGGGTTGGCACAATTCTAAGCATTTGTATGTTTGTTATCTTGTTTATTCCCTATTTTTTATAAACAGATGAAAAAACTGGGACTCAGAGAAATTAAGTAACTTACAAGGTGCACAGCAGGATTTCTATCTGTGTCTGAGGATTCCAAACCCCACCCTTCTTTCACTACTAACTACTTTCCTAAAACAGCCTGAAGCAAAGGAATGCTTCTGGTTTACCTTGCAGCAAGCACAACCAAGGGGCTGCCACTATTCCCTCTAATTGCAGGCAAGCCTGGGGGTGAAAATACACTGCTTCTGGAGACCTCATCTTGTACAACCATTTATTTACACAGGACAGCACAAGGGCTCCAGATTACCCTGGCTTCCATTTCTTCCATTCTCTGCTAAGCTCCACGTCAGGTTCTTTTTGTCTGAGAAATCATCCTGGACTTTGGAGGCACAAAAGATATGCCAGGTTGAGCAGGATGTAGTAGCACAGGGTGGGCAGGCTGCATTTTGGAACAATCTGGATCAGGTTCCTGGGCTGCATGATTGGGGCTGATAAAGATCTTCCTTGTTTCATGAATAAGTAAAGGATTTGGGTGACATGAGGCTTCCTTGTCCTCTAGAGGGAATTTACCACTGAGTGTTTAAAAAAAAAAAAAAAAGATCAGGCTCAAGCTTTCAGTGTCTTCTCCTTGTAAGGAAAAACATCTAATGGGAGACACCTTTCCATCTAAGAGTGGACAGGATTGTTCCATGACCCCCAGCTTAACCTCAGGTTAGGGAAGAGGGAGGAAGGGGGGACACAATGGAAATGGGGTATTTTAGGGCCTCTTCTATAACCTGCATTGGAAAATGTATTAAAGTTTAAATTTTCTGTTCTTCTTGTAAATGCAAAGCTCTCCCTGGAAGTATACCCCTAAACCCCAGATGTACATTTGAGTAACCTGGAGAGCTTTAAAAAAATTCTAATGCCTGGATCCCATCCTTAGAGATTCTAATTTGTTTGGGTGGCACATGGGCATCAGGAGTTCTTTAAGCTCCCCAGGTATTTCTAATGTGCAGCCAACCTTTAGAACCCCTGCATCTGAATCACCTAGAGGACTTATTAACACATGGATTGCTGGGCCCCTTCCCCAGAGTTTCTGGGTCAGTAGGTCTGGGAGAGAGATCAAGAATTTGCATTTTTAACAAGTTCCAATTGATGCTACTGGAGCAGGGATTACACTTTGAAAACCACTATTCTAGACAGAATCTTAAGGTGAAGACCACTGTTAATAATAACTGCTACCACGTATCGAGTACTTACTATATGGCAGGTACTTTGGTGTCAAGCATTTTACATATATAGTCTCATTTATTCCTATCATAATTCTATTCTGTATAGCATGATTCTAAGGTAACTTATATGCTGTTTTTAACATGCTACAGTTATTTTGGAAGTGCTAGGTTTGACTCCCCAACAAGAACACATGCTTTCTAAAAACAGGGCCAATGGTTTTTTTCATTTTTCTTCCGGACTTTCTTTCCCTATCTTATGGTTATTACACAGAGCTGAAAACATGATAATATCTACCACTTGTTGAGCATCTAAAGTATTCTAAGTGCTTTGTATAGTTTATTTCAATTTCTACTCCCCACCCAGCAACCACATGAGGATGCTATAATTGTCTCCATCTGACAGGTGATGTAAATAAGTTCAGAGAGGTTAATTTACTACTCCCAAATCACCAGCAGGTACCAATGCTGGGATTTGTACCCATTTATCTGACTCCAAAGCCTTGTCCTTACTCTGTCATACTGGCTTCTTAACTGAGTCACAGTGTTATCTCACAGCATTATATTTGGCCACCTAATTAAATCCCCAAGGCGTCCTGGCTCTTGGGAATGATTTGGGGGGAGGGGGGTTGGCAGCAAGTGGGCAGGCAAGCAGGATATGTGTCTCACACCTTCTGGAGTCCCTTAAACTCCTAATGTGGTTGGAGCACAAGGTACGTGTTCAATAAATACTTCATATGCAGTAAATACTGTAGTTTCTTTTCAGAGAGGAAAGAATAATTATTTTAGTTAAACCTATTTAGGATGTGTAGAAATAGGAAGGAATCCCAGTGCCAAGGAACAAAAAAACAGATCAAATGAAACAAGGTACTCAAAATATAAGACTAAATTATTATTTAAAAAAATCACATTTCAAAAATAGTGACACAAACTTTATTTTAAGTACCAAAGAAATGAAATACAGAAGCTCTCTACCTACAAGGAATATTTGAGCAATAAACATTTAAGCAAAATCTTCTTTCCTGCCAACAAGGAAACTAGTAAACTCCAGGAATGCTTTCAAGGAACTACATTCTAAACCCAAAGCAACATCAGGATTCTTTTTCTCTCCTCACCTCTAAGAACTTACCTCGTCCAAAACTGTTACCGGGTGGCATATCCAGGTTCTTCATCACAAAAGGGAAGTGTATTATTCCATTTTGTGTTGCTATAACAGAAACACCTGAGACTGGATAATTTATAAAGGAAAGAGATTTATTAGGCTTATGATTCTGGGACAGCTGCCTCTGGCACGGGCCTCAGGCTGCTTCTACTCAGGGCGGAAAAGCGGCAGGCAGCTGGCAGGTACAAGCAGATCACATGGTGAGAGAGGAAGCAAGAGAGAGAGGAAGAAGAGGTGTCATGGTCCTTTTAACAAGTTCTCTTGGGAACTAATAGAGCGAAAACTCACTCATTACTGCCCCCTCCCCCAGGGAGAGCATTAATCCATTCATAAGGGATCCGCCCCCACGACTCAATCAGTTTCCAACACTGCCACATTGCGGATCAAATTTCCACATGAGTTTTGGAGGGGACAACACATCCAAATTCCATCATTCCACCCCTGATCCCCCAAAACTCATGTCACTGTCACATACAAAATACAGTCATTCTATCCCAACAGTCCCAAAAGTCTTAGCTTGCTCCAGCACCAACTTAAAAGTCCAAAGTCCAAAGTCTCATCTGAGACCAAAAGCCATAGTCCTTCTAGCTGTGAACCTGAAAAACGAAACCAAATTTATCTACTGCCAGGAAACAATGGTGGAACAGACATTGAGTATACATTCCCATTCCAAAAGAGAGGAATAGACCAAAAGAAAGGAAAAACAGGTCCCAAACAAGTCTGAAACCCAGCAGAGCAGGCATTAAATCTCAAGGCTGAAGAATCACGTACCTTGATTCCATGTTCGACTGCCTCTGCACACTGGTGAGGGGGTTGGGTCCCCAAGTCCTTGGGCAGCTCGGCTCCTTTTTTAAATTCTGGCTTTACATCATGCCTTTTCTGCCATAACTCAGCGTAGGCTGTTAGAAATAACCATGCAGCGTCCTTAATGCTTTGCTGCTTGGAAATTTCTTCTGCCAGATGCTCTGGTTCACAACTCTTAAGTCCCACGTTCCACAAAGTCCAAGGGCATAAACACAATGCAGCCAAATTCCTTGCTATGGTGTAGCAAGGGTGATCTTTGCCCCAGTTCCTGGTAAGTTCCTCATTTCTATCTGAGACCTCATCATCCACATGGTCTTTACTGTCCACGTTTCTATCAACATTCTGGTCTCAGCTGTTTAACCAATCTCTAAAATCTTCCAAACTTTTCCTCATCTTTTTCTCTTCTTCTAAGTCCTCTAAACTCCTCCAACCTTTGCCCGTTACCCAGTTCCAAAGCTGCATCCACATTTTCAGGTATGTGTATGTCAACACCTCACTCCGTGGTACCAATTTTCTGTATTATTCCATTTTGTGTTGTTATAACAGAAATACCTGTGACTGGCTAATTTATAAAGGAAAGAGGTTTATTTGGTTTACAATTCTGGGACAGCTGCATCTGGCACGGGCCTCAGGCTGCTTCTAATCATGGCGGAAAAGTGGCAGGCAGCTGGCAGGTACAAGCAGATCACATGGTGAGAGAGGAAGCAAGAGAGAGAGAAAGAGAGAGAGAGAGAGAGAAGATGTCAGGGTCCTTTAAACAACAAGCTCTCGTGGGAACTAATAGAGTGAGAACTCACTCATTACTGCCCCCTCCCCCAGGGAGAGCATTAATCCCTTCATAAGGGATCCGCCCTCATGACTCAATCAGTTTCCAACACTGCCACATTGGGGATCAAATTTCCACATGAGTTTTGGAGGAGACAACACATCCAAACTTCATCAGAAAGGAAGAGGGAGACAGAGAAATGGAACACGATAAGACTTTATTACCAAGAAAGGGTAGGCATCAAAGCGCAAAGGCCTTTCCACCAGAGAGAGATGCTTGCGCCCCTGGACTTCTCCATCCTCTATGAACCATGTGCAAACTCCTAATGGCCAACTTCTGCCCCTCCTGTCTCACCTAGTGCCCAGGCCCTGGCCGATCCAGTCTCAATATTTATGAGCAGCCTTCCTGGGGTGTGTCCCTACTCTGTGCTGCCTCAAAGCCGCAGTAAATGTCATAGTATATGACCCTGTCTTGGAGCTGATGTAAGCTGGAGAAGTTGTTTCTTCCTCAGGTTGATAAGAATTTATGCCAGGAGTTTACTCAGGGGTCAGTTTTCTACATTTCATACCCTCATTGTAAGAGGAGTAAAGCTTGAAACAATTATTCCACTTTGAAACATCTGAGAATTTTTGGCATTTTTCTCCAGTTGTTAAATCCAGCATTGATCTTGATATTTAGTTTCTTTATCACAAGTTCACATAGCCTCAGATGATGTGTAGGAATCTGTGAAACCTGGAATAGGCCCCATAACCTGATCTGATTTGGGGGGAATATTCAGAATCCTTGGGGTCCCCCTTCATTTCTTAGGGATTTAATACACTTACAATGGGTTGAGTGACCTCAAAACCTTAGGTGAGAGCCTGAAATGACCCTTACATTATCCAGTTTTACATTTCAGTTTGACATTTCCTTAAACAAAATGAACTGGTATTAGTATTTAAGACTGGGCTGGTACTAAATGAACAACTTGATATTTATTCAAATCAGTGATTCAGGTGCCCTAACCCCTGCCAAGAAGTAACTCAGGTTGGGTTGCAAAGGGCAAACTGAGAGCTGGGAGAGACCCACACAGCGGTCACTGGGTTAGTGTAGATCTCTCTCTGGGTGAAGAAACAGTGATAACCCCACTGAGCTGTTTAAAATATCATTCGGCCTCAAGCAAATGATTTTCATATGGTGGAGATACCATTAAAGCAGCAGCCTCTCCATGCAGGATGACTTCCACCAAAATGTCGAATATTTTGTGAGTCAATAAAGGCCTGACTGTTGTTGCTGTGGCCCAAGGTAAGGCTAGAGAGAGTGGCAGATGCAGGAAGAAACCAGGGTAGGAAGAGAAATTAAGAAATAAAGAGCGCTGGGCCGACCCCGTGGCTCACTCGGGAGAGTGCAGCCCTAGGAGCTCAGCGGCCCTGGGAACGCCGAGGCCGCGGGTTCGGATCCTACATAGGGATGGCCGGTGTGCTCACTGGCTGAGCGCAGTGCGGACGACACCAAGCCGAGGGTTGCGATCCCCTTACCGGTCACAAAAAAAAAAAGAAAGAAAGAAAGAAAGAGTGCTGCATGGGGGAGAGAGGGAAGGAAATTGGCAGAGAGGAAAGGAAACCCAGGATGGGCAGAAGAGGAACTACAAGGGCAAGGGTCTATCCTCAGTTCCAGAAGATTCCATGGGAAGGAAACAAAGGCCAGTGCAGCATTTCTGCCTGTCTAATGGGCTCTGAAGACATCCTGGCCGTGTTGGCAGCCTCTTGAGGGCCTTCCTCTTGCTACCTGATAGCTGGACATGAGCCAGGCATGCAAGACACATCCTTGGAAGGTAGATGTGAGGTCATGGTGGCTGCCTGGGACTCTCTTCCCTTGCTTGTCTCCTGCATCCAAGAGGATGTTTCTCTGAGCCCACAGGATCTCTGATGGTCTTTATCTGGGAAAACCCCTTTCGTCAGATCTCTCTTCACCCCCTCTGGCAATGTTCAGAAAAGGGATGAGAGGCCCCTGTTGGTCCTGTTCAAGTCCCACTGAAGTGACAGACTGCAGTCCCTTGCCCAGCCATGCACATTAGCCTAAACCCACAGGGCCAGGGCAGGAACTAGAAGATAGGGCAGCATGCTGAATGTAGGCAAGAGTAGAAGTAGGAACTGAAAATTTGCCCCAGAGCTGATGTTGGGCTGCCGGGTCGCTTCCTGCGGGTGATGCAATAGCTTCTGCCACAGGTGGTGGTGGTGGTGGGAGTGTATGCAACTGAGAGAAGCTGGAATTTACCTCGCTAGACTGCCTCAAGTTTGGCCTTCCTGTTCTGGGGGCAGCGGGGACAGTGTGTTATTGATGTGGGAGGGACTGGGTGTGCCTTTAAGGCCCATCTGTAGGGGACGTGAGCACTGGCTTTCATGCCACACAGGTGTTGCTTCAAATCATTGTTCTGTTGCTGTTTGCCTGTCCTTGGAGAAGTGATGTTAGTTTCCTTAAGTGTAGAAGGGGACTGATGGTGATAGCTCCATCTTGGGGTTGTTAAAGACTGAATGAGACACCTTTTGTAACAATGTGTCTGGCCCTTAGTAGGCTCTCACAGGTGGGAGTTGTTATGATTATAGCCCAGGGACCTGGGCAGGATTGGGATGAGGCTGGTGTGAGCCCCCAAATCCTAACCCCTGCTGGGCCAGACTGTTTACCCCAGTTATGCCACCTCTGAATCCATAGGGGCAAGGATGTATATATGTGTTGGAAGGTCATCTGTTGGTGGCAGAGCTGAGAGCTGAACCCAGATCTCCTGATGTCTAGCCTAGAGCTCTTTCTACTCTATCTGATGACAGGTGGGCTTTGAGAGCAGGGAAGAAGTGAGGCATCAGACATTTCCAGATGCCTCTGTGTAAGGAAAGGCAAGACCATTTGGAAGGAGGCTCAGCCTGTCTGGGGAGGCTTTTTTCCTTAGCTTGTCCAGTTCCAGCTCTTCCTGCCATACCCTCCCTCCTCCAGTCCCCAGTACCTCTTTAAGCTCTTGTGTAGGTGGGGGTCTGAGAGCTCATGTTTGGTAAGAAAGGGTGCTGACATGCTCAGGATGCCCCCACGGATTGTATCTGTACCTCCAGCCCCTGGCATGGAGTCTAACACATGACAGATGTTCAGTAAACGTCAGATAAACTCACACCTGGGTGATTAAGCCCCTCCCTCATTGCCTGAGAGAGACCCTCTCCCACTCTAAGACATTGGGGACTGAGGGGTTGACTGGGAAACAGCTGCTCTAACTCATCTTCTCAGCCCAGCTCCTCTTGAGCACTAGGTTCAAAACCTGGAAGACATTAAGCCCTGAAGGGACTGGTCCCCAGCTCTTCCAGTTGGCAGATTTTCTTGATAGCAATTGACCATTCTCTGGCTTCGGATGGAAATTTCTGAAATTTCCCTGCCAATCCCAAAGAGAAATATGTACTTGATGTACTTTTGCCCAGGAAAGAGGCTCCCATCCTGGGGGGAGTAGAGTGAAAGGAAGCGTATTTTGATTGGATTTCTTCACTCTTTGGCAGGATAAAGCCAACTTCTCTTCCATGGGTTGGGCAGCCGGTGGGGAGAGGGGAGCTGAGGACACTGCCTTGAGGGCGGGGCTCATAGTTTTTCTGTAAATTTGTCTCCACAGGTTCGGCAAATGTCTCCATATTCCAAGCCTGGTGGAGAGTGGTCTGAGGGTACCAAGGAGTAGATGGCATGACCCTTGCCTTCTGGGAGGGTCCTTTCGGCTGGTGAGAAGAAACTAAGGGAAGACCAGGCATCCCAAGTGGCAAACACAATGTAGGAAGGACATTTACTGGAAATCTCACACTGCAGCTTTCTTTCCCACTTCCTAATACAGAGCTATTTGTAGTTTTTAAACGTGGAAATGTACATTCATTCACTCATTCAGCAAATATTTACTAAGCAGTCCTCAAAATAAAGCTGAACATATGCTGAATGTCATAATTCACAGGATCCTGGACTTCACACCTTATCTTTTAGGTTCTCTTGGGCTTTAGCATGGTAGCCTTAGTCCTTAGCTTCTGCATTTCCCTTTATATCCAGGTCTCTGAATTCCAGATGCTTTATCTTTAGTACAGTACCTGCTTTATCTACTTGAACCCCACTGAATCAGTGATTGGCAAGCAGTGAGCTCATTGACTGGGAAATAAAGTCTCCTCACTTGCTCATTTAGCAGAAACCATTCTGTTTGTTCTAGACTACTCTTTCTGTCTCTGTCTCTCCCACGTGTACACACACACACACACACACACACACACACACAAACTGTGCAACTCAGTAGAGAGGAATTATCCTTTGCAGACAGATGGAATGATGCTTAGACAGATAAAAACTCATTCCATTAGGGCAAGTCCAGCGAGGGAAGAACACCCCGGTCTTCCGGATCCCTGGTGTTTCTTACATACATGAATCCTCCCGGAGGGAGTTAATAGCTAAGGGAGTCAAGCACGATGGGCTCCCCCACAAAGACCCCCACCCATAAATCAGTTTTCAATCTAACCCCTCCCTGGGGGTTGAGTTGCAAACCTCAGTAACCCCAGGGCTGCCTGCCTGGTAATTCCTATTATTCAGCTGTCAGCTGGTTTTCTAAAAACCTCCCTTCCCAGTGATCCAGTTACTGGAGTTCTAGAGCCCATTCCTTGTGTCAGAGAGAAATTCTATAGCCAGGTGAAACAATGGAGAGGGCTCCTGCCTTCTATCTGCAGGGAGCTGGGTTTTCTCTTCTGTTGAGAGCAGCTTCCCCTTAACTCTTTGCATCCCTCCCAGATTGTTGGGAAGGCCTGCCTCCCTGTCAGCCTCCATGTGGATGCCTTTTGGAGCAACTTTGCCTTTATCTGGGGATCTCCTTCCAGAGCCAGTATCAGTCAGCAGGGGAGAAAACAAATTGGGGGGAGGGGTGGGAAAAGAGAGGGAGAGAGAGAAAATTCTCCAAAATAGAGGGTGCTGTGGCTGCAATGTGCATTTGCTCTGAGCACAGCCAAAAGCCCAACGTTCATCTGTTCCCAGGGTGCTGCTGGTGGTCAACAGACTCAGAGCCCAGACCTCCAGCAAAGCAGGTCCTGACACAGCTGAGTCGAAGCTGTGCTGGAAGGGGGGAAAGGGCACAGAGGGAGGGGTCTGCTTTGACAATGATGAGAGGTGGGAGTGAAGCTCCTGACCTCCCTGACCCCTTTATCCCTGACAGTTCTTCTCTGCTCCCTCCAGCTCAGAAGGCTGGGCCCCCTGTTGCTTGACCTTAGAGGCTGAGAGCACCAGAGGCCAAGCCACAGGTGTCCTTCATAAGCAGCCTGAGGGGGCAGGCTGGGAAGGTGCGGGGGAGTGGTCTTAAAAGAGAGGGCACAAATAGGTATGGCCTTACTCCCATCTTGCAAACTGCCCAGACCCCTTCCTGCTCCTCAGCTCCATTCCCCTACAAAGGTGATTTTTTTTTTTTTTTTTTTAAAGATGACCCGGTAAGGGGATCTCAACCCTTGGCTTGGTGTTGTCAGCACCATGCTCACCCAGTGAGCAAACCGGCCATCCCTATATAGGATCCGAACCCGTAGCCTTGGTGTTATCAGCACTGCACTCTACCGAGTGAGCCACGGGCCGGCCCTACAAAGGGGATTTTTTTTTTTTTTTTTAAAGATGACCCGGTAAGGGGATCTCAACCCTTGGCTTGGTGTTGTCAGCACCATGCTCACCCAGTGAGCAAACCGGCCATCCCTATATAGGATCCGAACCCGTAGCCTTGGTGTTATCAGCACTGCACTCTACCGAGTGAGCCACGGGCCGGCCCTACAAAGGTGATTTTTAACCTCTTATAGAGCCACAGTTCCATTTGGGAAACTGTTGTAAGCTATGGAGCCACTCCACTCACAAAAATGTCGTGTGCACCCACAAACACAGTTTAGCCAGTTTCAGGGATTCATAGAGCATAAAGCTTGGGAGCCTGGTGAGTACACAGATCCCAGGGAAACACCTGCTCTCCCAGCTCCTTGCCTTGTGGGCCCAATTCCACCATTCAGGGCTGTGATGAAGCAGACAGAGCTTTAGAATCTCAGGTGGGTCTGGAGATCTAGGATGATCTCCACCCCCAGGGTCTGAGCTATCCCAGCGGGCAGATTCAGAGCTGCTTTATCCTTTAGGCATGCCTATGGCATGCCCATGGGCACCACTGGCCCAGGAGGAAAGCCAGTACGAGAAGGATGGAAGCAAGGAGGGAAAAGAGGTCTGCGCATGGCAGAGGAGGGCTCCCATTCCCTTCATGGAAACTGGGCTCAGTCTCCTCATCTCCCCACCTGTGGCATGAGTGTGAGGTCACCCTGACCAGCTCCGACACTCTGTCTTGGCTAAGCCTTCCAGTAAAATAACATACCTCCTTTTGGATCCAGCACCTCTTGCTGGACATCTATCAACTCCTCAGGGAACTGGGCTGCTGGCCAACCTTGACTCTCCCCTCTTTCCCTTTTCTCTCTTCTCTGTCCTTTGGGGACAGTATTTTCCTACTCCAGCAACTGCAACTCTCAGTATGCCCGGTTCACTCTTTTTTCAGGTGCAGTCTGAGGGAGCTAGGGAAAGAATGGAAAGGAAAAAAAATACAAGACTTCAGGCTCCCTTGGGCTGAGGGTCCTAGCTCCATTTAACTCAAATCTTTCTCAGTTTACAACCCAGAGGGAGTACTGCCCAGCACACTGTCCCTGGTGTGTCAGGCCCCTATCATTGCTCACCTAGGCTGTTGCAGGGACTGGCTCCCTCTCACAGATTACTGAACTCTTCATTTATCTTTCCTAAGACTCAGTCTTGGTCAAGTCACTCATCTTCCATAAATCTTTACTGCCTCCTTTTTATAAAATACAGATCCCTCAGCTGGCATTCCAGGGACACCTTTGTAATCTGACCTGAGTCTATCTGCCCATTCCTAACACCCTTCGTAAATCCTAGTGTGTCCCTAGTGATCTAGTCATCCAGCCTGCCCGTGCTCCCTGGACAGGATGTCCAGTTCAGCACTTTATTCTGTCGCCCCTAGGCCTGGGATGTTTTATCTGGTTTTTCTTACTGAAAAATGTTCCCATTCTTCAAGGCCCAACTCAAAGCCATGAAACCTCTCCCATTCTTTGCATTTTGAATTTTCCTGACTCCCTCATTAGTCATTATCCCTGGAATGAACATAATTGATGCTGCCTTCCATTATTTTCGGGTCTACCTCTCCCAGTAGATTGTAAGCTCCCTGAGGGCAGGCACCAGGGTTTTCACACTTAGCTTAGTACCTGGCACAAAGCAGATGCTCAGTAAATGTTTATGAAGTAGCCCATAGACTTCCTTGCCGATTGTGCATGATCTGGAGACATGTTGCCCTCCTGGCAGCACCAGGACGGTCTCTAGATGCTGCCATGAACGGGATGTGTGTCAGCTGCCTAAGCAGCCCCTGCATTGTTGATCTCTCTTTTCCTCAGCCAGATGCTTACTTTGCCAGTGTCTACACCCAGTCAAGAAAAGGACATGAGGGCTCCTTGGGATGGGTTTTATCCGAATGTCACTCACTAACAGCGTCAGACACACGCGTCCTCATGCTTCCTACAGCTTTAGGGCTGGAGTTTTCTTCTGACCAGCCCGGCAGGCGGGAGGGCACTTTGCCACCAGGCCGGGGTCCACTGGCACCCTCACCTTGCACCCGCCGGCCGCCGCCGCTGCCGCCGGCCGCGTCTGATAGCTCCCCTTCCCCTCTTCCCCTCCCTTCCTGGATGCACCGCAATTATTCAGCCCATTCCAGAGAAAGAGAAGACAAAAGTCACTTTGGCTCCCCCACCGCCCTCACTTAATAGAGAACTCAGGAACCGTCTGGCACTTCCGGAGCCTGTGTTAAGAACGCAATCCGCGCGGGCGACGGCGCTCCTATTGCGCTTCTGGCGGGGTTCGGAATTTTGCTCGGCCCCTTGCAATGTTTCCAAGGGAGGGTTCGTACATTCGTGACCGTCCCTGGCAGTCGCCCAGCCCGCGACTTGGGGCTCCACTCACCATTGGCCAGTGGTAGGCGTGACGCGCCGGGAGGCGGGGACTTATCAGCTGTTTGCGGGATGCCCCGAGCGGGCGTATTTTGGAAACAATACCGCGAGGTGCGGAGTGGCCTCCTCACGCGCGGGTCACCGCCAGCTGCTGCCACCGCCCCTGCCCGCGCCTCCCGCTGTAGCCCGGTGAGCGCCCGGGCAGCGGCCGGGGGCAGGGCGGCATTGGATCGCATCTCCTCGGGGAAGTGGGGAGTGGAGTCGCGCTGCGCGTGGGGGCCCGGGAAGGGTTTGGGCTGCGTGAGTCTGAAGTGACCATGAAGAACTGGGGTGCTGGGATGCGCGAACGGGGTGCAGAACCCACATCTGGGTGCGCTGCTCCAAGAGGGAACTTGAGGGAAGCATTTGAGACTCCAGAGAGTTGGGTCCAGGTGGGAAGTGGAGCCTGGGGTGCACTGCTGAGCAGACCTGGGCACCCGAGAACAGCCCTGCCTCTGGGTCTGACTTTGGGTTACGGTAGGGAGTTGTGGGGCGTCCTGCCTCCCTGCGGAGTCTGAGGGCTCCTCTCCTTAACAGCTGGGCTTTTTTCCTCCTTCCCAAACGAGTCTGGGCGCCAAGCCCCCGAGTGCTCGTCACGCTGGACCCTGGCGCGGAGCCCTGGCATCACGACTCGGAGGCCGAGACTCTCTCCTGGAGTCACCCAGGTCTGGGGGGGCGTGTGGGTTGTGTGTGGGGGGGCTGTGGGGTGTGTGTGTGTGTGTGTGTGTGTGTTCCTAGGTTTTAGCCGCTGTCGAAGGTCAGGGTGTCTGGCTACTGCCTTCTCCTAAGAGGAAGAGGAGTCTAAGTTCAGCATCCCTGTTTGAAGGATCCCTTAGGGTCTGGCATGGCTCCAGCAGGCTTTAGTTCCCCTTGCTAGGAATAAAGCATTCCCTGGCAGTGTTCTCAGGAAGTGACTTCTCCAACCAGTCTGGACATCACCACTTCAGTTTAGGGGAAAAGGGAGGAAAAGGTCTCTTCGCCCTTTCCCAGTTTACACTTGACCTTGTTCAGCACCCCTCTGGAGGCTCCCACTGACCAGAGAGCCACCTGCAGTTCCTGTGGAGGGCGGGAGGGGTCCTCGGGCCTTGCAGAGCCACACCCTCTGGCTGCACTTCCCCCACCGTCCAGTCCAGGCAAGAGTTGAACTTTGGGGCTTTTGGGGGAAGGGGGAGGTGATGGGCTTAAAAGGAAAAACCAAGACAATGACTCCTGCTTGTGATTGGCTTTGGAGAGCCCCTTGTTAAGTTGGGATTGCCAGCCTTCAGAGAGGAGGTTGAAGAGCAGAATGGGAGCCCCTGCCAGGTGACTGGCAAAACAGCACTTGGTCTTTTCATCAGGAAACTTTGTTTCCTGTTGCTGATAAGTTGGAGCCCCCTCCCCCCTTGCTTTGGGAAACACTATTAAAGAACACCATGTGTCTGCTTTGCCATCCTATCAGGCATTTCCTCAGTCTCGGGGAATAGGACAGAGGCAGGACCATAGGTAGCTCAGGGACTGGATGGGATGATTAGAGGGATGAAGCCAGGACCTCAGAGCTTGCAACTGGGAAAGGCAGGATTTCTGAATTTAATTGAGATTCCTTTCAAGTACTTCACCAACCCACACACCATTTGGCTTGTCCTTCAAAGGCAAGAGACTCGGGGACAACTCCTGGGAATCTCTAATTGAATCTGACAAGAACGAACTTTGTCTCTCTGTATCCTTAACCATTCATGCTTCTGGATGCTCTCTGGGCTTTAAGGGCTTCCTAGTGTGTGTGTAGGGGGCAGAGTTGGAAGCTCACAATGCTGGGTGCCTCCAAGCTCAAACTTCCAAGAGCCATCAGGTGGAGGAAGAGGAACTTCTTTATCACTGATAAACTCATAACAACCTGAATAGTACAGGCAGTGAGTGAGGTCACAGAGAGATGGCTGAATTTCACTTCCTTCTGTGAAGCAGCCTGCACCAATCTCAGGTTCAGCGCTGGCAGGAATGGTATACTGGCTGTAGGGACAAGTTGTGGAGACTACTGAGTAGACTGTGCTGGGGAAGGCTGGACACTTTGCCAGTGGCTGGACCTACCCTCTGAACCAGTCTGTGGGGGCAGACAGCTTTACTCTGCTCAAGGAGAGCTGCTGAATGAGCAGCTGCAATGACTAACTTGGGTCTTTGTCCCCTATCCCAGGACACTGTCTTACCACACTGCATAGCCTGTTGTGTTGTGCAAGCAGGGGGTGGAGACTAGAGTACATGGGCAGGAGGGCGGGGCTTAGCCAGTTTGGAGGGAACCTGGCTGCCCTAGGATTGCTGGCTTTTATTTTTATTGCTGAGTCTGGAGCTCATCTCAGACTGAGATGAGAGCTTGGAGGTTACTCCTTAGAGTGGTGATTTGTTTGTTATAAGCACTGTGTACAGACCTCTTTCGCCCTCCCACAGCCACTTCTAGAGGCTAGTCTTGTTTATATTTTCCCAGGTACCCTGCATGCTTGTAGCAGCTGATCCTACCCCCGCTATTCCTCACAACCCTCAGAGTCAAACATCGTGACCAGTTTAGGTCAAAAGAAGAGTTCCAGGGCGGCTGGCTCTGGGTGGGCCCAGGGAAGAGGTGTGGAGAGTCCCTAAACATTGAGGCAGTCCACATTTGGGGGGGGGGTGTCACCTTTGGCAGTGCATTTTTTACCAGGGTCGTATGTCATCAGTATCTGGCCCAGCTCCCTCACATAAGAAGGGGGAGCAGGAAGACAGGAGAGGGAAGTCCTTCCAGGTATGCCTTGGGTGGGGCAGCATCCCAGATGCCTGTGTTGCTCCCTCACAGGGGAGATGGAGCCACCTCATTGTGTGGAGGAGCTGGAGGACGATGTGTTCCAACCAGAGGATGGGGAGCCAGGGACGCAGACTGGGAGCTTGCTCTCTGCTGACCTGCTTGCCCAGAGTCAGCTGGACTGCCCCCTTAGCCGGCTTCAGCTCTTCCCTCTCACTCACTGCTGTGGCCCTGGGATTCGACCCACCAGCCAGGAAGACAAAGCTACCCAGACCCTCAGCCCAGCTTCCCCGAGCCAGGGTGTCATGCTGCCTTGTGGGGTGACCGAGGAACCCCAGCGACTCTTTTATGGTGAGTGCTCTTAGCCTCAGGACTCTTACTATAGAAATTGGGGGAAAAGAGGGTACTTTCCCTCCCCAAACCTGCCCTTTGCTATTTCCTTCCCCAAATTGAGCAGCAGGGGCTATTAATTCCTCCACTTTCAACCTTCTGCCTTTCTGCCTATTATTACTCCTCATCTGGTCTCCTCAGGCCCCCAAAAGGGTAAATTGTTTTGCGTTTCTTTCTACTCTTTTGTTCTTTCCTGGAAGGACCCTCGGGTTTATGGTATCTCCTTTTACAACCTGTGCCCCTTGAGTGGCCCAGCCTTTTGTGTCCTGGTAGTAATTTGCCTTCCATAAAGTGGCTTGTGTTGCCCTAGAAAAGGTTGGGGGATCTGTGACTCACTGTTGACACTGAAGGGAAAAAACCCAGCTGGTTCTGGGAGGGAAGTTTCCTGAAGGCAGAAGGTGGTCCTCAAATTGTCACATGGGACTTTCTGTGCTTGAAGGGGAACTGGAGAAAGAAGATGGGCCTGCCTGGGCTTGATGGCAGCAGAGGGGCTCTTTCCAAGGCTATATCAAACAAGACCCCTTCATTTGTGGGCTTCAATGGCTTCTTTTATGAGAAACATGCCCTCCTTTGGTAAAAGGGCAGGCTCACAGTCTGTTTTCTCCTTGTAGCACAGTAGCTTATGGAGGGAGGGTAAAGGTTTGGAGGCGATCCTGCTGTGTCTGATGGAGCAGATTGAGGAGCTGTCTCAGTTATTCCCAGAGGGAACTGCCCATAGGGCAGTTCTGGCAGAGCAATTCTGGCAGGAGCCTGAGAAGTTGGATAAGGCCCGCAGGCAGGGAAAAGGAAAAGGACGGAGGAGACGGGCAGGCTGGCGCCCCTAGCGGCAGCTCTAATGCCAGCACTCGGTAAGTGTGGAGCTCGGGTCTAGCGGTCTTGCCTGGGCTGCCTCCAGAGAGTATGTTCTGTGGGTCCCAGGAGTTTTCCCTCCCTAATTTTTGTGCTGCTGCCCAGAGCTTCAGGAGCTGAGACCAGACTTCCTCTACTGCACAATAAAAGTGAAGACACTTTTTGGTTTTCTCTTAATGTGTTCCTTGCTTTGCTCATCCCAGGACCTGTGGAGAGCTGCCTCCAGTGCTTTTCCAGAGAAGAGCTTCAACCTGCTACTACATGAATAATAGATTATGGTCAAGTGTAGCTTGATAAATAAGGATGGAAGGTTGGCATGTTCCCCCCTACACACTACCACCCTGCCCTTTGCCATGGCACTGACGGTGAATGGAGAACTGAAGGCAAGGCTGGGGCCATTACCTTCTGTCCTCCCAGCATCAACTTTTATATACTTGGGCATCAGGCAAGGAGGCTGTCCAAGCCTGGCAGAGTGCCCTGATAAAGGCATGCTGATTCCTCTCCCTTCCCATACTAGGGTTTACCCTCAGCCCAAGTCTGGGCCAGGAGTGGCAGGCACGGGGAGGATGGGGCAGTTGTGGAGAATGCTGAGATGTGGGTCCTCTGTCTTTGCAGGCAGTGCTGGCTACCGGCTTCCTCTCGCTGCCAGTTTTCCTGCAGGCTTGCCCCTCGGGGCGCAGCCCCGTGAAGGGCAGTGGCAACATCGAGCAGAGGTACAGATTGCCCGAAAACTTCAGTGCATTGCAGACCAGTTCCACCGGCTTCATATGCAGCAAGTAGGCATGGGGGCTTGGGGGAGGAGGGGTTGAGTCTGCCAGGCCTGAGGGGCCCGGGGCTGCCTCTGTCCTCTTGTCAGCAATTCTCTCTGCCAGGCCTCAGGGATATGGTCCCAGAGTTTTGGCCTTGGCTATTGTGATTCCCATGGACTGGATGGGCCCAACTGGATGAGCACTCTTGCCCTCATCTCTGAGCTCCAAGTTGGTTATCTGCCCACTGTTAGCTCACGCTCCACAAGAGTGGAGTGTCGGGAGATGCTATGAACCCTCCCTGGGAATGGGGTGGCTTTCTGCAGGCTTGCTTGACAGTTTGTCTTTTGTCAAGGTCAGGATTGGGGGATTGTCCCCCAAAGACCTAAGGGGAAGATTTTCAGGGTGCTGCAGGGAGTCTGGGCTGTTGGGGGGTGCCTGGCTGAGATCCAGTGGGAAACGGGTAACCAGGCCAAGGGATGGGGCCTGAGTGGGGGAAAGTGGTGGAACCAGTTGAAACCTGACACTTTTCAGCTGGGGAGGCCACTCCTCACTGTCTCTGTCTGGGAAACGGGGTTGGGACTCTGGAGAGTGTACTTCAGAGAGTCTCTCCAGACCGGCGGCCGGCCAGGCGCTTGGCTGGGTGCTTGGCCGGCAGCCTGGCACCGGCCCCGCCAGGGCGGAGCATTGCGTGTCAGCCGAGCATGTGGCAGAGTCCATCAACAAAGGCGGCGGCTGGCAGGCTCGTGCTGGAGGAGCCTCCGTGCCACGGACTGGAGGCTGCCCTGTTCCGCAGCAGCCCAGCAGCCGCTGTCTGGGCGGGGCCCCTCGGCACTTAACCCTTCCTTTCCGGACTGGCTTTATGGATGGCTGCGAAGGCAGGGAGAGGAGCCCAAGGCTGGATCCATGCTAGTACAACCACTGCTGAAGCAAAGGCATGCCACCTGGAAAGAAACCCATTTCTACCTCTGGGACTATGTCCCTGGTCCAGCAGGCTGTGTGTGTGTGTGTGTGTGTGTGTGTGTGTGTGTGTGTGTGTGTGTGTGTGTCTATTGAAATCAAGAGAATACATAACTAAGACCCTGCTCTTATGGAGTATAAGTTAAAAGTGGGCAGATAACCAACTTGGAGCTCAGAGCAGACCCTGAGGTTAGATGGGTAACTTCAGGTGACAGGAGGAGACTTATTGGTAGTAGTAGGTTTGATTTAAGGTCAAACCATTTCCAGCACCCAGAGGAAGAGGAATTGACCTTGGGTTTCCTGAGAACAGGCCATGGGGGTTAGATATGGTTAGTGACTTTTGCCAAGGAGTTCTGAGGGAAATTGGAGACTAGACCTGGTCCTGGTAGGCTCTCCCAGTCCCTTAGTGCTCAGGAAGGGAGGGCGGCCCTATGCTTAATAAGGCAGCAGCCTGGCTGCCTCCTCTGGCCTGAGCTCCAGTCCCTATTCCCTCCTTTGATTGTTTAGTGGAAACTTGGCTTAGAGTTTCCCCTTCAGTCCATGTGTGGACTCACTCTGATTCTTGGTTTTAGTCTCTTGGCCTCCTTCCTGCCCATTCACTCCACCCTGGTTGTACAGGCCTATGGCTAAGCCCAGCTCACAGCTTCCAGTCTGGGTACTTACAGAAGATGGGAGGACACAGTGGCTTTGGGTCTCCTAGACTCTTCTAAAGGACCATCTGAAAGGCAGCTTTCTTCATTCACAAAATCTGATCTCTCTCAACAGTTCTTTCCCAGAATATTCCCCTAACCATTGGTGAGCCCCGATAGGCTTGGGAGCAGGCAGGGAGGCCTCCCTTACCCAGCTGTGCCCTGGCACAGGACTAGAACACAGTCATGGGGGGCTTTCTTCCTGACTAAGTCCTGAACAGGATGAGTAGGCCCTTATCCCAAAGTCTGACCCTGCTCTTTTTTGATCGATATCATTTCTCCCAGTTCAGAGTTGCGTCTCTGAGAGCACAGGTCAGTTCTACACAGGGTGCTGACCTCTTAGTCAGAACCATCCAGCTGGGGAGAAGGGAAACTGGAGAACTGCCTGTACCTCACCCACACTGGCTCCCTAATTCCCTGTGCCCCTCACCCCTGCCAGCTACCTACTTCCACCTTGCAGTGGCAGGAGGCTGGCCAGTGAGGCCTTCCTAGCCGAGAAAGAACTGGTTTTTCCATTACAAAGAGCCAGACTTTCTGTTTTCTCCTTTGGTGAATTCTCTCCAGAGTCCTCTTGCTTTTAACCCCCTCTTCCCCACTAATCCTGTTCACAGATCTTCACAGGAACTATCCTGTGGGAAGGCCTAGGGGGATGGCTAAAGGCATTTGGAGCACTTGTGCTCTTCTGTCTATTAGAATTTCATTGTGAAGATTAAGTGGCTATGAAACTATGAAAGTTCTGGGCATATAGTAGATGTTCTTTAATGCTGTTTCCTTCTGTGTGTGTATAATCCTGATCATCCCCCACATTCGTTCTTATTGATTCACAATTCATTTTCCATACCACCTGCCAAGCTGATTCCTGAGCAGAGCTGCTTCCCCTGAACTCCCCTGATCTCTCCTCCACCTGCCCGTCCAGAAAAATCAGTGTCCCTGCTGTTCAGTCATGGCCTTGGCCTTATACATTTCTCCTCAGAGAATGATTGCCATTCCCTGTCATTGTGGGCTGAATTTAGAGAGCAGAGAGTGGCAACCCAAGAGGCAGTAAGTACCTTACAGAGGCCTGACCACCTCCTTTCCCTCCAGATCTGGGATAGTGTCCTGGGGCCAGACAATAGCCATTGGTCCATAGTCCTATAGGGAGTGTGAGTTCCCCCCTTTTATTCCTGATTACAGACATCAGTTGTTCTTTTTTCTGCATCAGGGGAAACCTTCTCACTTGGAGTTGTGGAGCAGAGTGAGGGGGTATGACGATGGGGTAGGATGGCATTATGGCAAATTGAGTGTATCAACATGACCCCAGATTTACTAGGTTTTAAATTACCTTAGATGTCAGTTTGTGCAGGATGTACACCCTCTCAGCATATTTCCCAAGGAGCTCCCTAGTTACCTAAGTGATCAGTCGAGTGTGGCTTCCCTGCACCCACAGACAAGAAACTGGAAGCAGAAAATCAGTCAGCGGGGTGCTCACTGTCGGCTCTTTGGGGAGAATAAGAGGCAGAGTTAGTGGAAGTAAAAGCCTTTCCAAACTTCGCCTTGCATCCCACCTTCCTTTGGCTGGGTCGGGAGTGGAAGGTTCCCCTCTTTGCTGCTCTGTGAGCTGACAAGCTGCAGCAGGGACCCTGTTGGTCTGCTGACAGTGACTTACCTTGACTTGGGCTCTACAAGGGCGGTGTTGTGGTGTTTCCATGTCCATCAGCTTCTGCATGGAAGAAGGAGGAGCAGATTCACTTCCTATCTGAGCTCATGGGCTGCCGTGGCCAGAAGGTCTGAGTCTCAATTTCCATTCATTCTCCATGCCGTGGTCTTCTCCAACATGGGCCTGAGGAGGGGCAGTATCTGCTATCTTCTCCCCTTGGGAAAGTCGCCTGTCCCAATGATCCATCTTGAAATTGTGGGTGTATTTCTTGGCAACGTTAAGAAGCCAAGACTCATCAAAAAAGTAGCTACTGTTGACTGTCAAGCGAGTAAAATACAAGAGGGTTAGAATTCTTCATTTTGGAAATGGCTTTTTCACTTGGAGCAGGGGCAGCTCCATTCAGAAAAATTGGGTTTGGGAATTCCCTGTATAGGAACTAGACTTTGTAGAAAATGAAATCTGAGAAAACTTTCAGTCACTCAGTTGAAATCATCTTTAGTTGTTATATCATAGAAGGGATCTTGGACTTGCAAGCAGATATGGGTTAAAATCCCAACTTTGCCACTTACCAGTTTTATGTTCATCGGCAAATCATTTAACCTCTCCAAGAATCAGTTTCTAATACTTGCCTTGCAGAGTTGATGTGAAAGGCCTTTGGGAATTGCAATATAAATAACTATTAATGTATGGACAGTTGGATGCTTTTGGAAGTGTGTCAAAAGATGACTTTAGGATTTCTCTTGGATCTGGCTTTACAGTTCTTGGGGAGCTCTTTTGGAAGTTGTACCCAAGTTGGTGTTCGCATAGTTTATTAACTAGCAGCTTCTCTGCACAGCAGCCTGGATCTTTTCTTGTTCAGGGAGCCTCTGACTGCTTCCTGACACTTTGGGATGCTTTCCTTGGTGAGTGGTTTTCTGGAGCTCAGACTGTGGCTATTAAGGTTGCTCAGGCTCTAGATGGGGCAACCCTGGACAGGAGCCCCAGAGATTTGCCATAGAGTGTGAAGGGTCCCTAGGGAGCCAGCCTCTGTCCCAGGAGTGGGCGGTCCACCTAGGACACTGCCAGGGAAGAGTGAGGCTGGGGGAGGGGCTGTGGAGTGTGGTGTGCGTGAGAGCCAGGGCTGGGGCTGGGGGCCCTGTGTTTGCTCTGTGGCTGGCTCTGTTTATATCGCTCGCTATATTTAGCTTCTGAGTCATCAGCGTGGCAGGCTAGAGGCCGAGTTCCCCACACACTCTGCACCTGACTACTCTCTCTTCCAGGAGAAGGGCCTTGTAGTTTTGGACAGTTCTTTCCCTCCCCACCATAGCAGGTGGGGGTGGGGAGGGAGGATGGGAGTTGGCTTTTGTTTTTGGGGGGGAAGTAGTGATGGAAGGAGAAAGTTGGGTGAGGCACAAAGAAAGAAAGATAAAGAAAAATGTCTGGTTTGCCTTTGATCCACATCTGGCAGCCAAGAGGGTACGTTTCTTGACTAGAACAATCAGCCTGTTTATTGAAGGAAAGGTTCCAGCCTTCTTCCTTGACCAGTTTGTCTTGTCCTGTCTAGGAAACTGGCCTCAGATGGGACAAAAACAGCCAGCTGCAAAGGCCCCAAGTTGAGAGTCAGAGCCCAAGTTGGGGTTGCTTTTCCACAGCTATATAGATCCATGAGAGGCCTGCTCCTCCTCAGACCCCTCCCCCTCACCTTTGACCAGGGCCTGTACCACCGTTCTCTCCTGAGCTCTTAACAAGCTACCCAATAGTTTGGTGGAGCCGTTCTCACACTGAGTGAGATGGAAACACAGAGTGATCCCTGGGGGAAACTGGGTAAGGGTCTCAGTAGTTCCTCCTTTCAGACTGTGGAGGTGCAGAACAAGGGTCTGGGGGCATGGGTGGTGCATGCAGTACAGCCCTGTCTCCCACCCCTACCTCTCAGCCCCTAGTGGCTGGAGCCAGTGTCCTCTAGTTGTGTTAGAAGAAGCCCGGCATCTTTGACTGAGGACTGGATGGCCCCAGGCTCCCCTTTCTTCCTTGGAGAAGCTATTGGTGGTTGGTGTTGCCGTGGTGGCATCAACATCCTGTTAGCACTGCTGGCTGGGCTGGGGAAGCTCTTGGTAAGGAAATTTTTTTCCTTTTCTGTTTTAGTGTGTTACCTGGGAGTCTGGGTCAGAAGCAGTCTGGGGCAGTGGGCCCACTAGGCCCAAGGGGCTACCCCCTGGGTTTCAGAATCTCTGGTTCAGCTTGGCAGCCTATAGTTCTGAGCCCAGTTGCCTCTGGCTGCTGTGGCCAGTGTCAGAGTGGAAAGTCAGGCATCTCCCCGGGACTTCCTGTGTGTGCTGGGAAGATGGTGCTCTGGGGCAGGACCTGTGTGGAGGGGAGGGCTCAGGGCCATGAGGCGGTCCCAGGCTTTCCTTGTGCTCACCAGGGAAGAGCAAGCCTGCTCAGTGCTGCCACCAGGCCCTGTGCTTTATGTCTGTTTTTCTTACTTAATCACCACAGCACTCTTGTACCTCTAGTCCCCACTTTCCCTGTTGTATAGGAAACCAAGGCTCAGAGAAGTGAGGTCGCATGCCCAAGTTATACCGTAATTGGCTGAGCTTGGACGCATACAAATTTAACTGATTCCAAAACCACGGTCTGCTTGCCCCTCAGCAAGCGCATTCCAGAAAACAAGAGTACAGTGGAGCTCTCACAGGTTGCCCCGACCTGGTTCTGCCTCATGTAATACTTAGTTCTGTGTTCCTGCTTTTCTCCCCATTATTTTGTAAAATAATTGAGAACAAGGTTTATATCTCAGTCATCTTTCTGTGCCTCATAACTCTTTGCTCAGTTGGGTGTTTGATAAAAGCTTGCTAAATTGAACAAAAACATCTTTCCAACTGTTTTTGAGTGGAATTTTCCTAAAGTCTCTCTTATCTCAATGTTCCTGTTCTCAACTGCAAGGCTCTTTCCTTCAGCCTTGGCCTGGGGGGTGTAGAGGATGACAGGGGAAAGGGAAGAGGCAGGAGAACTTCAGTGTATGGAGATCACCCTGTGGAGTACATGAGGGGTCTTCAAAAAGTTCATAGAAAGATTCATTATATCTTTTAATTCTATTTTTCCACAAACTTTTTGAAGTACCCTGGTATACAAGTCTGCATTTTAAAGAAATGGAGCATGGTTTCAGAACATGGTCTGAAGTTATCATTTTAGACCAGTTTTGGCTTTATTTCTGTTTGATCTCCACTTAGCTCTGCCACTGAGAGGTTATTTTTTCTGGTCCACAGTATCCTTACTAAATAGTTAATGATCTGGAAACAATGTCTTTAAACATACTAGAAGAGCAGTCCAGTGATGACTTGCTTTGAAAAGCTAGTACTATTTTCGTAATGTGAATAAATGCACTGTAATGTTTTGGCGAAAGAATATAGCTTTGGATTCAGAAGTCAACGGTTTGAATAACCTCCCTCCCAACTAACTTGCTTGGGATGACTTTTCTGAGTCTTTGCTTTGCTATATATAAAATGGGATTCATAATACCTGCCCTTCCTGTGTCCCAGATCTTTGTGAGGATCAGGTGAGAAGACAGTAAAGCGCTCTGTTCTGGTCTGAGATACTATAAATTGCTGTCTGATAAATTTGCATTTTGTGTGTTAGGTTCTTTCACAGCCACAGACAGTGTAGCTGTGCTTCTTCCTCCCATTTTTTGGGTTATTTAGCTCTTGCTGGAGCATCTGGAACGCTAGTGAAACACAAAGGGTGTGAATTGGATCTGAAGAGGGAAAGGCAGAGGGAGACTCTTACCCAGGGAGGGCAGGAAACATGCTTTGTGCTTAAGGCAGAAGCAGTGTGGGACAAAACTGAGTTTGATTTTGTGTAATCCAACCTTGTTAGACACCACAGCCAGCTCTTTTTAAAAAAAAGCCTTTTACTAGTTGGGCCTCTCCCCAGGTGAGAGGCTGATACTATCGCACCAAGTACATCTTTAGACCTGGCCAGACATCAGTCGTTCCTGGCCTCAGACAGGTTGGTTATCTTGCAGGGCTGACTCTTCTGTAGTCAGTCCAGCGTGCACTTGTGGAATACCTACTGTATACCCTCTGTGTTCCCCATTACAGGACGAGTGACTATACGTTCAGTCATAGAGCCTTGTACTCATTGGGGGTTTAAACACTTGTGAACTGACTGCCTTCATCCCCTGACCACAGCAAGAAAGTGAGAGTGAACCAAAGAAGACCCAGAGGTCTCTGAGGCCTGCTTGTGCCCTCTTAACTGAAAAGAACACTTTGATCCTCCATGTTAGGTCTCCTTCCTTTGGGCGTTCACCTCTAGTCTTTCCCGTGCCTTTGTTCTAGCCTCCAGGCTTGAATTTGAGGGCTCTGGGGTAAGCTTTCCATCCCCTGTACCCCAGCCCCCAACCCCTGGGGCATTCTACTGCATTCTGGGAACCTGCATTCTGTGCAGCATGTTTGGGCCAAGGCTGGGGTTTGCCCTCTGTGCTCTCAGGTGATGTGGGGGGCACTCTCCCAGGTGCCTGGGAGGCAGAGGCCAAGTATACTCTTTCCTGGTTTCCCTTCCTTCTCCCCCTCTCCTCTACACCCTCTTCTGGAAGGACCCATGTTCTCTGGTGTTTTGGTGTCTTTGTGTTCTTCATCCTGTTCGGCAAATGCTGATTTCCTTCCTCCTTACTGTTTCTCTCACTGGCCTCCCTTCAAGTCCTTTTTCTTTCCTTTCTAGTCAGGCCCTTTTGTTTAACTTTTAGAAGATATTTTATTTATTGTTCCTCATAATCAGGGCATTCTTTGATTCTCTTGGTGTGAGGCAGCTTGGTTTCCTTTTGGAAAAGGGCCTTCTGGGGGGCTGTCTCATGGCAGAAGGTTGAGTAGAATATATGTGGCATCTGCTTGTGCCCAGAGTGGGCTGATGGGTCTGTGGGTGGGTTCCTAGCCCTGCTCTTGCTGGTCTCTGGGCCCACCCAGGCCCTATAGCAGGTTGGCAGGACCCAGTCATTGGAACTCAGAAGTTTGATTCTGAAGGTAATTGTGGATTACAAACCCCTTAGGGTTGGAAAGTACCCCAGTGGTTTCCAACAGCCTGTCTGTGGACTAGCTGCCGCAGAACCTCCTGGGCAGGATTTACCTCTGGCTTGGCCACTGGGGCAAGTATTTGATGGGAAGAGATGGAAAGGGACTTAAGAAAACACCAAATCATGAAGTGTTCTTTTCTAGGCTGTAGGATCATGAGTGATTTTGCCTTCTTCTCTGTAATTTGTTATATTTTCCAATTAACATGTATTGCTTTTATGAGTAAAATATGTAATAAATGATTTCTGATTTTAAAAATGTCAATATATAAATTCCTAGGCCCCTTCCCTGGAGATTCTGACCCAGGTGGTCTGGTGGGGCCTGGGTACTCTGTATTTACAATAGTACCTCAGCTGGTTTTGTGACACCGTTGGGTCTGAAAACCACTGAGCTAATATTACACCTGCATTTTCCTTATAAGTCAAGTGAGGACTCACAAACAGGTTGGTGGAAGATCCCAACATAAAGCAAGGTCTTCTGATTCCTGGTCCGGGGATCATCCACCACCCATAAAACCCTCCCTGCAAATTTATGATTCCTAAGGACTGTCACAGGCAGAGGCATGGAATCTGGATGCTTCCCTTGAACGCTGGTTCCTGCACCTGGGCCTGCTTGTGTCCTTCAGCAAGACCTCAGCCTTTCTATCTGACAGCACTTTCTGGCCAACAGCTTCTTCTGGGTCCCCCAAGATGGGGGTGAGGGTACTTGCTGTCTTGCCTCATCACCAGAGACCTCATGGCCCAGAAAGTTACCCAGGCAGCAGATGGCCTCCATTAATAGAATTTGGGAGAAATTTGAGACACACAAAGATGGGATTGGGCCAGGCCCTGATTCATCGTGATCTCCCTTCCTTGGCCATTGACATATTTGAAGATATTTAGTGAAGGGGAGCATAGGGAGTCTGCTTTGGTATAAAGAGAGATGGATGGTGGTACTTGGAGCATAGTGATAGTGGGTAGGGATGTTGCTGTAGGACCAAATGGTCTGGGTTCAATGCAGTCCCTACTGCTTAGTAGCTATGTGGTAGCTAAGTTTCCTAACTCTTTCAGTTATCTTAATGGGCATGATAATATACACCTACTTCACAGGGCTATTGAGAGGACCAAAGGAGTATAATGTGCATACAACAGTGCTTCTCATGCTATAACATTCCTCAAAATCACCCGGGGAATCTTGTTAAAATTGCACATACTGATTCAGTGGGTCTGCATTTCTAGTAAGCCCTCAGCTTCTGCTGCAGCTGCTGGTCCATGGACCAAACTTTGAGAAGTACGGATGCGGAACACTCCGAACACACACTCAGAACACTGGCACACACCCTCCATGTTACTACTATTGTTATGATCATGGTTGTTATTGCTGCTTGGCTTTTTCAAACAGGCACCTGTGGAGATCTGGAATGCCAGCAGACTGGCCTCTCCAGGGATCAGTCTTTTCCTGGATTCTCCTTCTGTTCCACCACATGACCTTTGCACCTGTCTTGGGCAACAGCTGGGGAGGGGGTGTGGGAGAAGGGGGGTCCTCTGTCCAGCTGCTGTGGCCTTAAGTCTTCAGGTTTGCAGCTGAGTCCATTTTCATGCTACTTTACTCTAACTAGACTTTGTTAAGCCGGGTGTGTTTCCTCTTTTTACTCCTCTTTATTTACAAGACATGAGGAAACCATCAGTCTTCCCAGCCGCTGTCTGCCAGGCCTCTTCTATGGCACACCAGATTTCCCTTCTCCTCCTAGGAGTAACTGTACCTCCGGCTTGCTGGCTTGTCTTCCAGTCTCTTTTCTGCAGGGGAAAGAGGAATGCTCTTGCCATGGATGTGGAGCCTTCTGTGTTCACCTGGGTTGTCAGGACCTGAGGTCAGCCTAAGTGGACCCCTCTCTTTTGTTTGTGGTCTAGGGCAAGGTGAAGGGGAACCCAGTAAATCTGCATGGCTCTCTGGGGAAAGGGCAGGGAGGCTGGGGCTGGACGTACCCTTGACCTCTGGGAGTCCAAGAAACCTGGGCTCACTTTGAAGTTGTGCTACTGACTTACTCTATCCTCTTCCCATCTCACTAGTATTTGCCTGGTGGGGGCCAGTGCTGTGTTTAAAGACAGCCTAAGGGAGGCCTCCAGCTCCCTCTCTAAAACTTGCTCACATAAACCTCACATAAACTTGCTTGCTGACTGGGCCACTGAAGTAATCCAAGTCCAGCCTGGGCCAGCCCCTTTCTGCACATTAGGTTTTTATTCCCTTGTCCACTGAGAACCCTGTGGAGAGGCCCCAGCCCAGTCCTCCTGCCCTGGCAGACAAAAAGAGAACAAAGACCGCCTCTTCCAGCACCTCCCAGACCCCTGTGGACTCCCGCTGGCCTGTGAGAAATGGTACCTGTGTGGGCCGAGCACCCACCACAATCCTAGGAACCACTGACCCCTGAACTTTGCCCCCAGCTTCCCAGCCTGACAGTAGGACCTGGGATAACCTCCAGAGGTAGTGTGTATTCTTTGTTTTTGTTTTGTTTTCAAGTATGTTCTTGCTTAACGTTTAATTGGCTCCAGTCAGTAGGAAAGCGCTCCAAGAGGGATTATTTATGGCTTACTGTCAAGAGCAGCTATAAAAAGGGCAGCACTGAGCTGGAGATGCTGGGAAGGGAGAGAGGGCAGGCGCACAAGTGTGTGTGTGTGTGTGTGTGTGTGTGTGTGTGTGTGTGTGCGCGTGCGCGCGCGCGCGTGCACATGTTTGCACTGGATGAAATCAGATTTTTGCTGCCTCAGCAGTGTGGTTTAAATTGAAGATTAACCCTTTGACCTTCACAGTGTCAAATCACTTGCAGATGGAGGCCCTCCCCCTTTCCCCCTTGTTCTCTGTGTTACTTTGGAGTGGGGGGAGAGGGGGGCACTTCTTCTCTTTCTCTCTGAAGCAAGTTTGTTGTTCATGCAGCTGAGGTTTGAGGGGCTCAGGAGCCAATCTGATTAAAAGCAGCACTTGGCTAAACTCTGGAAAATCCTGCAAGCAGGAGAAAAAGTTTAATCCTCTAGTTCTCAGTGCATCTAGAGCCTGGTCTTTTCTTTTTAATGTTCAAACTGCAATTGTTTGGGGGGAACTCCACTATTTTCCCCTCATTGCCACTTCTCACCCCCGTTTATTGTACTGATAGGATTAAAGTGCTGGCCCCTGAGACATGTTGATCTGAACTTTTATTGGAAACAGTAAGGAGTCATCTAAAGTTGTGTTTGGGAGTTATGTTGACTTTTTTTCCCTTTCAGCACCAGCAGAACCGAAATCGTGTGTGGTGGCAGATCCTTCTCTTCCTACACAACCTCGCTTTGAATGGAGAAGAGAACAGAAATGGGGCAGGTCCTAGGTGAGGCTGGGCTGCCCTGTTCGCATGGGGCACCAGGAACGCGGTCTGAGCAGGAAAGACTTTGGGCAGGACTGTCACTGTGTCTTGTGAAGTTGTTTTTTGTTCCTGTGTTTTTATTTTTAAAATTTTTCTGTGTGTACATACAACATACCCAAGTGGGACCTTCTTTCCTTGATCAGGGCCTCTACCAGGAGTGGGGGCCTTTGTCAAACACTGTTGAAGGAGAGCCTGATGTGTCTGTGATGGTGGGAACGCCCACGGCTCTGACAAGTAGATCCTTTGGTTAGCAGTTATTGAAGATGACCACTTGGTAATGTTCTCCAGAGACTGGACTATAGTTTTTCTACAAGAACTTGGTTAAAAACTAAGAGACTGGATTAGACTCCTAGTTCCACTAAACCTGTCACCGTTCCACTGTGGATGGGGGCTGTGATCCTGATGGTCACACTGCTGTGACCCCCCCAGGGCCTCAGACAGGGGATTTCCAGCTGAACATGGCCATTTCACCAGGCCGGTCAGCCAGCTCCATGTCTGGGTTCTCACTGGGCCCAGCCATACCTGCCTCTAGGGCTCAGGGATTCTTGCCCAGTCCCTGTCACCTCCAATAGACCTCAGGGAGAGTTGGGATTCTCCAAGGACCCCTCAAATGTACTGCAAAATGAACCAAACATCTGGGTAGGCCTTAAATCTGACTTGGCCCCTCTTGGAGGCTCCAGGATGGGTTCTGAGGTACAGAACACTGCCACCTCTGGCTGCCTGGGACCAGCTGATCGTCAACCATAAATGAGCTGAATAGCCAGTCAACGTGCTTGTGCATTTGCCACTGTTCATTAAAAAGACTCAGCCAACAGACCACATTCCACCCCCAGCATCAGCACTGTAGGGCATAAAGGGGCAGGTTTGCAGCGGGGATGGGACATGTGGCAGCCATCTCACTGATAAGAGTCAGCCCTAGAGGACCCTGGACCCTTTGGTTTCCTTGGAAACAACGTACCTCCTCCCCCTTATCCCCATTCCTCTTTCACACCTAGTCAGATATAGGAAGAAACCAGGACAGTGGCTTTGTCCTCTGAAAAGTGACTTTTAAAATAATAGACAATGATTAGCGTGCAGAACTGTCAAAGCTGGGTAACATTTCCTGTCTTCCGTCAGCTTCCAGCTATACCAGAAGGGCACGCTCTGGAACCCAGCAGGATCACAGCTGCCTCTGAACTTCCTCCTTTCTCTCCCTGCTGCGGCACTCATGGAGAGAATTTAAAGCAGCTGGTCTGGCAGCTCTGATAGCAGGCACAGGGAATCTGTTAACAGGACACCTAGATGTTAAATGATAATTTTTACTTATGTAAGAAAAGACAACGTTGGTGCTAAAGTTGAAGCAAGGCCCAAGGAAAAGATGGCTTCCCTGGGCAGAGAAGACTCCGGGGCTACATTGGAGCCCCAAGGAAATTGGAGGAGGAGTCCAGAGTAGATTCTCAAATCTGAACAAGCCCAAGCTCCTTGATTCTGCAGAGAGGAGGTCTTCAGTACTGCTGAAGGAGGCATTGATCTTCTGGGTGTACAGTTGGCCAGGTTGGTCACTGCACAAGGGCACCTCCAGAGGGGGCTAATGGAGACTGAAATTCAGCCTGTGTTATGCTCACTAAGATGTGTGCCCTGGTGTGGGGCTACCTCTGCCGGGAAGGAGTGCCTTTCCTAATTTGCACAAAGGTGCCGTGTGTGCTCACAGTGGCCCTGGGGAGGACCTCAAACTGCACATAAGCCTTTGTTTTGTTCTGCTAAGATATTCTGGAGATATTACCTCTTCTTGGCCAGATTTATATTCTCAGGGTGTGTACCATGGTCTGTCTGCCAAGAAGATGAATTCCTGCTTCTAAGAAGGAGCCCAGGGAACAGGCATGAAGACTGGTTCTGGGACACACTGACCATTGTGCAGTCCAGCCTTCCCTGTGTGTCTCCATACCATTTCATGATGTGTATAGGACATATGTTGTTTTCCTCTGTCCTGGGTGAAGGCTGTGACAGGCAGGTTGCTGGTGTATACTTGAGTGGTACACACACACACACCAAAAAACAGGATTATTTATACTGGCCACTTTTAACCCCTCTTGGCAGACTTTCTACCTGAGCTGAGTGAAAGAGAAAATGGTCTAGACCTTGGTGCTGGGGCAAAACCATCATCCTCAGAGACCTTGCCAGGCCCAGGCTGGATGCCCTGTGGCCTGTCCTGAGAACTGAGCCCAGAGTTTGACAAGGCCACCTGAACATCAAGCCTGGGAACAGGTAGAAGGGGTCTTACTGCACTGTCCTCATCTTATGCAAAACCGAGAAGGAACTCAGTTAGGCCAGGGTGAAATGTAACCCCCCTTCTATCCTCACCCCTTAAAAAAAAGCCCAGAGATAACTGGCAGAGTACCCCCGGGAGGGAGAGAGGTTCCTCCTGGCTGGCTGTTTTTAATTGGCCTAGTGATCTAGACTGGCCCCTTCCCCCTCTGCCTGGTGAGTTGGTCTAAACATTCCTCAAGTCCAGCCTCAGGAGATATGCCCCTCCGGTTGGGCCCCCTCTGTCTCCCATCCCCCACCTCCAGGAGCCTGGCTGTCTCTAGTGAGGGGGTGGAGAAGCAGATTTAAAGAGAGTCTGACCTGGGTCCTGACCTGTAACCAGCTGAAGCCTTATGGGGCTTTTGTGGCTTGCCAAGAGGTGGGGGTTGGGAAAGGGACCTCCCTCCTCTTTGTAGAAATGCCCTGGAGCAAGGGAAGCCTGATATTCAGGGTCAAACAGCCCTTCTAATTTAGAACCCGACTAGGGGTTTCTAGAAGGCTGAGACAAATCTGGGGAGGGAACTCCCCAGGCCAGACATTTGACTCTTCCAGTGAGGTTGGAAGACTCAGCATGGCCTCTCTGCCTGGGCCTGTTTCAAAGTCTGGGCTGCTGGAGAGCTGTCCCCAGTGGCCTTCTCTTGTTCAATCCAGGTGAAAAAAGATCCCCTCCCAGTGACTCCCCTCAGCCTCCAGGGGAGTGGGTCTGTGTCCAGAGCTATGTGGGAGGCTTGTCTTGAGGGCTCCTCACCTGGCTGACCTGTCTCACTGCCCCTGTGGCCCAGCTCCATCCTTGGGCAACTCCAGCATAGTGGGGAGGGGATGATTAGGGATGGTGTAGCCAAGGGCTGCCATCAGGGAAGGGAGCTGTGGAGCCACTGTGACTGTCCTGGTCAGCAAATAGCATGCCACCCCAGTGAATGCTTATCTTCTTTTAGTGGGACTTGATGGGGAGGTGGGGTACGGAGAATGGAAAGTAGCAGAGTGAGAAGACTTCAGTGCCCGTGGTGTTGCAGGGCTTCTGCACATCAGAGCAGCTGCTGGCCCAGAGAAAGCTGCAGGGTTCCTCTGTGTAGATGAGGACCCTTGGAGGCAGGCCATCCTGGTTGGATACCCTGGTAGGAAGGGGTTAACCTATCAGCCTTGGAAGCCTCCTGGGTACACTGTGGACAGTAGGCACCCTTAGGGCTGGTGGGGACTTGGAGCCTTAGGAGAAGCACAGAGAAAGCTGAGCTCCTTCCTTAGATGCACCAGCCTCCGGTTGAAGGTGCTCAGAGCCCCATATGGGCTTCGGGACCTGCACTGTTCCTCTGTCCGTGCAGGTGGCCAGCGCTTCTCCCTGCTCTGGGAGCATTACCCAGCGATCCACCCCATCCCTGCATCTACAGGGGTTGTCGGGGAGACCCAGTGAGAATGTAGCATTTTGTTCATCCCCAGGTTAGTTGCCCTGGGGTCTGGGCACTCTGCCTCTGGGAAAGGGAAAGGGAAAGAGGGAGAGGAATGGGGATCCATCTTTTTTAACCTGTACAGAGTATTTGGCTTTATGTTCTTCACATGTATCTATGTGTGTGTGTATATATATATCTTTCCCCTCCATCAGTTGGTACAATTTTTAATAAAATCATTAAAAGCAAAACTGGTCTTTCTTTTTCAAAGCATGGTTGAAAGTGCAAACAAATCAATTAGGGAATTAAAGACTTCTAACTTGTTTCTCACCTGCCATCCTGAGTTACCCTGGAGGCTCTGGGCTTTTGTTAGGACTTCTTTCCCCTTCTGGAGTTGAGAAGAGCAATTTTGACGACATAGTAAGCAGCACAGCAAAGTCCCCATGAGGTGGAAAGACATGGGCTCTGGAGCCCATCACACCTGGATTTGGATCCCAGCTGCCACCAGCTGAGTGACCTTGGCCAAGTTATGTAACCTCTGAGCCTTCAGTTCTTCCATGTGTAAAATATAGCTATGCCTCCCTTGCAGGATGAGAGGGAATGTGTCAAAGGACTGGCCCACCTGGCACTCAGCAATGTCAGCCAGTGTTGGGAAGGGCCTCATCAGCTCCTCCCACCCAACCCCCATCCTTTCATCAAGCTGGGCTTTGGTTTCCTTTTATCAAGGTAGCATCTCAGGAGGCATACTAGTTGTATGGGGACTTCCTGGCTTGCATTTCTTTGTGGATTAACAAAGTCTGACTCAAAAGGATAGTGTAAAGCTCTTGACAGTGTTCTGAAGATCTTTGGGAAAGCCACACCTGGTCCTATCAGCAGTAAACTGGGAGTGAAAGGGCCAACCCGCCTTGCCTGTGCCAGGCCTTCAGCTCTGAGCTCCAGCCTTGGACTCCAGTCCCTACCCTCATATGGAGTTAGAACTTGATGTGATGTTGGATCATCTTGTCTAACCTCTTTTTTTCATAGATGAGTAAACTGAGGCCTAGAAAGGGGATGTAGCTTTCTGGGCCTCAGTTTACTCTTTAAATAGCTGAGTCAGTCTGAATGGGCTGGCCCCATCCATTTGTGTTTCCTTTTGGAAATTGCACTGCTCTTGCCCAGATCTTTGAGGAAGCCAAAACTTGTCTATTTTTAATGCCAAATAACTGCCTCTTCTCCTGTAAAACATGGCACTTCTAACCACTCTGTGTTTGGACAGAGAAGTTTATTTTTACTGGAGTGTGGTAGAAATGGGGCCTGGTGCCATGTCCGGATGTTATTCTACATTTCACGTGCGGGACTGGAGTTGAATACATTAAGCAGTTCCTATGAGATGCACAGAGAACTGGTGTTATGGTGATGGTAATGTGTTTCTTTCAAGTCATGTGCCCCACCTTGCGGAAGGCTGCACTCAGTTGCCAGGCTAGAAGCCTGAGTGCCCACCCTCGCCTCACCCACATCTCCCCCTTTCTCTCTCAATACCTCCAGAGGAGTTATGGTGAGAAGGCACAGCTGCTCAAATTTGAACCCAGGATGTGCTGCTCATGGCCGTATGGCATTGGTCAGGTCACATAATCTTTCTGTGCCTCAGTTTCCTCATCAGTAAAATGAGACAATAGTACCTACCAATAGGTTGTTATGAGGATTAAATGAATAAATGTGTGTGAGGTGCTTAGAATAGTGCTTTATACATATTAAGTTTTCAATAAATTTAGCTATTAATATTATATAATGTTACTTATTATTTCTAGGCAATTGATCAATAAGCTCCAACCATTCTTTCTTGGAAACATCTCTTATGTCTAACTTCTATCTCTGCTGCATTGTTTTAATGTAAGTCCTTATGTCCGGACAGCTGCAGGGCCTCCTACCTGTCCCCTGCCAGCCTTGCTTCTTCCACAATGCTGCCTTCTCTGCTGCTGGGGAAATGTTCTAAATGGCAGACCCAATCCCATCACCCACACTGGAAAACTTGCCCTCCTGGATCATTCATTCCTCAGCCTGCCTTTTCTGCCACCCCCTTGTATTAGTACTCTATTCTGCGTAACAAATTACCCCCAAATTTAGCAGTGTAAAGCAACAATCACATTCATTATTCCACAGTTTCTGTGGGTCAGGAACTCAGGAGCTGCAGCGCAGGGTAAGAGCATAATAAGACACTGGTATTAAGGAGGAGATTCCTAAAGCACCCACTTAATTTACATGAAGTTTACATGAATTTACTGTGTACGTTCAGCTGAGAGCGACAGAGACATAGTGATGCATTGATATATAGGGCCACAGTGCAGCAGCCGGGTCTCACGCCCTTCCACTCCATGAGCAGTGGTGCCTGGAGGAAGAGTGATAGAGGAACATGCATGACAGTCCTTCCCTGGCCTCATATCACACCAGCGTCTCATCACACTCAAAGATAAGTTTCTCTGGGCCACCAGCACCCTAAATGCCAGCCAGTGTTTTCCTCTGCTGCTCAACTGAGGCAACAGAACTCTTTTCCAACCTGGAGGAAAAGCTGGCCGGCTGGGATTTCCTGAGAAGTGATAATGTCTGCTTGTTGTACTTCATGGGTGTTTTAAAGGATTTTCAAGAGCAATTTTCACTTCATGTGATTTTTTCCTTACAGGAGGTCTTGGAACAAGTCCCTGTGTAAAATGAGACTCCTTTGGACCACTAAACCCTGAATCCCCTGCTTCCCAGGAGAAGTTTTTGCCCTCCTAACTGGGAAGGCTCAGTGTGGAATTAGAATTTGAATTGGAATTGCCCTATAGTGAGGGTGAGAGTAAGTGATATTAGTGATGTCCTGTCTGGTCACTGCTTTTGCTGCCATTCACAGGTCCCCTGGCTACCCTGCAGGAGGATCTGTCACCAGATTTGAATGAATGCAAACCCTGCCCCTTAAAAGGTCCACGGAATGAGTCAATGGCACTGGCAGAGCCCCTCACCAGGAGCAAGGCACCACCCTAAGCCCAGTGCACAGATTAGAAAGAAACAGGTCACATGCTCCTGTCCTCAAAATTATGTTCTACAAGAAATCCAGGTGGTATGGAACAGTGGAAAACCCACCCAACTGGGATTAAGGAGACTGGGTTTTTAAGCTGACTCTATCATTAACTGGCTGAATGACTTTAGGCAAGGAAGTGACTTCACTTCTATGGTCCTTCGCGTCCTTATCTGTCAGTGGGTTAGGACCAGACTGCACACCTGTGAGCTGCCCACATTTTATTCAGCAGTTTCTTTGTTGGGTCTTGAACTCTTCTGATATTCTGCTGAAATAATATACGAATCCTCTCCTCAGGAAAGGGTACATAATATGCACAAACTCAAGAATTTTTGTATAAGATTTCAGGCAAATTATTGTCTCTAAACCTGTCACTTTGTCCCCAGTTTTAAGGACTATGGTTTTATTGCAAAAGAACAAGGACTGCAAAGACTTAAAAACCAAAGCAAGCCCTTTCCTCCTTCCACTCCTGACTCGCCTCATACTGCAAGAAGTTACCTCTTCCTCCTGTACATTTCACCCTGTGTGCACCGTGAAGGAGGAGGGAGCAATCTCTGGGAACACTAGTGTTTACTGTACTGCATTCTTGATTTCAGAGATGTGCCCTTCCTGTCAGCACACTCAGAGTCTGAAAGCTGTGACAATGGTCTGGTTCTTTTGGAGGCCACGACCACAGCCCAGACAGTGTATTTGGCCATAGTTGTCATTGAGGTGCTTCTATCTTATCCAGCTTAATAAGGGGCAATGAACCTGGGGTGCCTTTCTACAAACTCAGAAAGGGGCTTCTGATCAAGGGAGGCTCATGTTGACTGAGCTGGTGGGAAGCAATCAGATGCTGGAGGTGAAGGTGAACATTGCCTGTGGCCATGGGAGACCCAGGAGCTGATGCGGGCAAAGGCCTTGGACTCTGGGCAACCCTGATAAAAGCTTATTTTCACCTGAGTGAGCCCTGGGTTCTGCCCAATGAGTTTATCTTTGTAGTGGAGAGGGTTCAGTGCCTGGTGGCAACCTCATTTCTAGTACACCATGACATTTGCCAAGTGCCCTTGAGGTCCAGGCACCAATTTCACAGATACTGAGCACACACACTCACACATACACTCACACTCAAGTGGGCTGGGTATTGTTCTCAGCAGCAGCCACAGAAAACCCCATTAGCCCCTGAGTCTGGTGGATCAGGGCTGGGGTCAGTGAGCCTCTTGCCCAAGCAGCAGGACTTGGTGCTGCCTCAATCTTCTGAGCTTATGGCTGTTCCAGATACATAATTTTGGTGACCTCTACCTGAAATGTAGAGAAGAACTGGTGACCTTTCATCGACTGGAGAAACTGAAATCCACCAGCAAGAATGGACTTCATACCATTAAGAATCAGCAAATCTCCCCTCCACCTCTTACCAGCAGCAGTCAGCGTTTTCCCAGAACAACTGTCACCATTTTCTTGACCACCAATGGACATTGTTGCGTGAGTGCCGTTTTGCATGTCTGGATAGACTGAAGGTCCCTGGTGGGCAGGAACTAGTCTGTCTCATTCTTCCCACTATAGCCCCACTGTCACTGTAGCCACACTATCCAGCAAAGAACTTGACACTTGTGGGGAGCTGAGAAATCTTTGTGGAAGGAAGAAGTGCAGAGTAACGACGGGAGCAGTGAAGAGCGCTGGTGTACGATGTTCAGCGAGGTGGGCCATCCACCGCCATGGTCACTTCGGAACTCCTTCTCAGCAGTCCCACGGGACCAGGCTTTGAATGGCAAAATGAGCCTTGTTTCCTTTCCTTTCCTCCCCCAGCCAGAGTCCGGAAGTCAGATTCTGCAGACTTTCAGGAAATTTGACTTGCTCACTTCAGTAAGGGTCAATGCAGCGATTTCTGGGCTGCGACGGGGTTGGGGGAAGGGCACACTGGCACTGGGGCAGGTGGGCTATGAGCAGTGTAGGATGGTGGGCTAGATGGAGGGCCATCTGCTGTGAGCAGAGACCAAGCTCACCAAGTGCCTGCAGGTCCTGAACACCTTGGTGAAGGATGCCACACATGGGCTGCTGGTCCCTGCGGGTGCAGCCAGGGTGGGCTGAATCAGCAGTCTGCCAGCTTCCCTCTGGCAGTGCCCTGCCAGCCACCACCTCCCCCTCCTGAGCAGGAAGAACAAGGGGGAGGTGTGGTCCAGGCTTCCCTGTTCTCTTCTCCAGTTCATCCCAGCTCTCCAGGAGAAGGGGGATGAGGGGGGGGAGCACTGGGCATAGGACTCCAAGGAGGAACTATGGGTACTATCTGTCAAAAACTCCCCCTGGACACTGCTCTTGCTTCCAGTTGCTTTGGTCCCCTCTCATCTCAACAATGGCTATAGAAGATGTATATCTCTTTGCAAGCTCTATTTTTCTTTTTTTTGAGTTCTTTTCTCTACCGTGAGCCACAAGCAGAAGCTCTCCCCATGGAAGCCCGGGAGCCTGAAACAAAGAGTTAATCTTTGTCCAGTGGTATCCTATCAGACCCTGGAAACCTGTGTCAGCGTTCTCTCTCCCGCTCCCCTTGTGTTTAGCCTCAGGACTGCCACTGCTCGCTAGCTCACTGCACACAAAGGCTCCTCTGTTTCTGGCGGGGCTGGAGTCACATGCTTTCACTCTTAACCCCAGAGCTTTAAAACTAAACACCCATCCTCTTTGGCCCCAGATGACCCTGTTTACGTCTGCTGAGCCAATTCCAAACAGCAACAGTAGTGAAAACTTCTGGCGGGAGAGACTTCTCCACTATTGGTGTAGAGAGAACAAGTCCTCACTTTGTATAATGTGAGGACTTTAAGAAGTTTGGGGAAATGGCTTAGAGGAAAAAAACACAAGGAAGCCAGCAGCCTGCCCCAACTTCTCTATTTTCTAAAGTATCTCTTACTAGACAATCCAGGGGCTCAGGATAAAGCTTGCAAAAAACAGAAAATGGTGAGCAGAGTTTTAATGGCTGAGGGGAACAACATTCTAGATTTTCCTGTTGAGATCCTACTTCATTTAACCCTTAAGAAAAGTAACATTTTCTTTGAAATTTTTTATTTTTTATTTTTATGAGCAATATTCTCTTTGTTTCAGTTCACTGAGTGTAGGAAAGAAAGGTTCCCTTCCTCGATTTAGGGAAGTGACCTGTGAAACTGTGAGGGCTTCTGGAGAGGAGGTCTGGGCTGATCCATTTCAAAGTTCTGGTTGAGAAAGACTTGTGTTTCTGTTTTTACCCTAAGGATTCCTTTTCTTTCAGTTTATGGGTAGTAGCCTATGTTAGCTGTGAAGGAAGTCAAGTTTCCTTTGATTGTTCTTACCCTGATCAAAGTGGTAGAAGGTGAAGGGAAAATACCAGAGCCTGAAAATGTTGGTAACATTGGAGTCCCCAAATTAGGTATTCATGATCAGTACAGATAACAGAAATGATCATGTGCCTCCTGGTCTCATGTCCATCACTGAAGAAAGTAGTAGAGTAGTGGAAATGCAACCAAGAAGGCAATTCCGTGTCCTAGGGGTCAGTGAAGTTCCTTAGGTAGGGAATGACATATAAGTTTCATCTCTAGTGATGACACTGAGAAACTGGCAGCCACCTGCATGAGCTACCTGAGAAAGATTCTGAGGCTACCTCAGAAAATGCTTAGCAGAAAAGAGTACCACGACCAATGTCTACTGGGCCTGGGAGGAGGAAATGACAGCACATATTTGCAGGTTTTGAAGGGTTTTGTTTTGTTTTGTTTTGGCAGCTGGCCGGTATAGGGATCTAACCCTGTGACCTTGGTGTTACCAGCACCGTGCTCTCCCAAGTAAGCTAACCCGCCAGCCCTGACAGCACGTATATGCTATCCCTGTTCCAATGCAATCTCAGAAAGTTAAATTATTGTATATATATGCAAAGATAAGTAGAAAACAGTCCCAGAGAGGAAGTGATAGACAGTATGAGAGGAGAAATAGTAATTAATTCAGAGACAGTGGTACTCAATAAATATTGTGTTTAGTTTTGTATATTAGGTGAGCCATGTGACAGGTTCTGAGCAATGAAATACAAGCAAGAATATTGTGTGTCACTTCTGGGCTGAGGCAGAAAATACCCTTGTGTCATTCTTTACTTTCTCTTCACTTGTTCCAGTGATTAAAGAGGCCTCCTGTTCTAATAGTGAAACTACAAAATGGTGTAACTTCTGTCACCCTGGGTTCCTGAGTGACTATATGGAGCAGAGCCCCTGGCCAACCTGAGATAAACATGTAGCACAGAAGAGAAAAAATCCTTTTTGTGTCCACTGGAATTTAGGGGTTGCTTTATTACTGCAGCAAACCCTACTGTATCCTAATATAGTAATCAAAAAGGAACAATTTTTTTCTCTTTTTGTTTTTCTATCCATATTTGAGATCACTATTTCAAAAAATGAAATGCTAGAACTTTGAAAATCAACTCCAGTATATATGCATATGAGACTTGCCAGTCTAGAAAATGCTGTTTGAAGTAGGGATTACAATTATGCAAAATAGTGGCAATATATGTAAAAGTAATTTGAAAGCACAAGCAATGTACAAACAACACATTTTAACATAACTTCTAGTAGTAGAACTTACAGTACCACTTATTTGAGTCACAAGTTTTTAAATGTAGTCAATCAATCAAGCTGTTTCCTTTCAAAAATAATTATTTAGTCTAACTCGCACTTGTTCTGGCATATGTGTGTGAGGTAAGGAGGGAGCTACCTTACGTTTTTTTCCCCAAAAAGTGGCCAGCTCCACATACTGACCACCACTCCGATGTTGACACTTCCTTGAAGACCCGGAATATGGATGTTAAATAAGTCAGGATTTAGATCTTGCTCCAGTAGCCCTTTTGTCAAATGAGATGGGGTCATTAACCACTCCGCTGGTCATTTTCATTTCTCAGTTAGTGCTCTGCTCAGTACAGCACATACTTCTAAGTTCATTTGTATTCATTGTGTGAGGAAAGTCCCAGGCGCTGTTGGGTCACAGGATTGACTAAGACGGCTAAGTTCCACCACTTACTCGATGCCCTTCCTTCTCTTGTCACTAGACTCAAGGTGAATCACTTTGTTATTTTCTGATGGTGTTATTTTCTTGCCTTGTGTACTCTTTCCCCTTCAAAATTTCCCCAGCATCTTGCCAGTCATTCTTCATGGAAATTCTTCTCACCCTCACTCCTCTTCCTTTTTGGGGGTGAGAAGTCATGTTTGCTGACATCTGTCTTCTGTGCTTCTCCTGCCCAGGGTGCTTCCCCCTTTCTCCAGAACCAGACAGATATTACTTTGCTTTTTGGGTCTTCTCCATAAGGCTTGCACTTTGTGGGTTCTCTGGAAACCAGCCCCTCTACTTTTTCGGGATTTAGATTTTCAGAGTGTGTCTGTATCTAGTTCTGTATCTCAGGTTCGGGGACAGTGCACAGTTTGTCTTTGGCTGCTTCAGTGCTGATCTTGAAAGGGTTGACTTGGAGGCGAGGGCTTGTCCCTGGCCTGGCAGGCTTCCTCCCGTGGGTGGCTATGCCTGGCATGGGGACAGCAGGTGAGGCCCTTCTACCCCCAGGTCCTGTGGACTCATTTTAATAGTTTGAGAAGGAAAGAGGGAGAGCAGGGATGGCGGAGCAATGCTAATTGAGTGTGCACACTTCCCTGAGCCCTATGCTAGGTTTTCTGGGGTAGTTAGAATTGACCAGGTACAATGGAGAGCAACACTTCATGCCTTGCGAAAACTGGGAAACTCCCAGTTTGGGACAGCGATGGTCTTGGCCAGGAGTAACTGCCACACATTCTGGGCTCTGAGGCCCCTTCTGAGAGTCCTGGGATCCAAGGCTTTCCCCAGTGAACAGCCTCAGCAGCTGAGGTTCCTCAACAGGACAGATTTGCCACCAGCCACTAGGAAGTGTGTCCAGGAGAAGCAAGTCATGAACAATCTGTCACCTTCTTTCAGAATCGGTTATTGTGGTGCTCTAATGAGAGGGGCTAATGTTCCTCCAGCCCCAGGAACTCTCTTTCCCTGAATCTCCCTCTTGAAGCCTCTCTCAACCTTTTTGGGTGAAGGAAAGGGAGGAAAGAGATAGATTTCCTCAAGAGAGGTGGGGCAAGGGAGCCGCTGAGAGAGAGCTGCGCTGTCTGGAAAGGAAACCAGAAAGGAAGACAGAGTCTCTTTGAACTTCTCCCACCGAGCTGACAGGAAAATTGCAAAAACACTATCAGTTGGATCAGGATGTGAAGGAAACAACCAGGAAGCTGTGGCCTTTGAAGGTCCCCGCTCCATGCTGTGCATGAGGTGTGGCTTGTGGAAGGGGAGCACCAACTGGGGTGAGGTGCAGACCTTGCTGCTCAAACCCACAGCCACCCGGGACACAGGCTTAGGCTTGCAGTTGTGTTCCCAGTGGTCACCAGAGCCAGAGGAAAGAGGGATGAGATGGCCATGGGCCAGGGAGGCTCAGGGCTAAGAGTGAGGGGCCTGAAGAGGAGAAGCAGGACACCCTGGATCCTGCAGAGATGGCGCTGGTGAGGCCTGGGGAAGGTCAGTGATGGCCTCAGGCAGGGCAGTGAGCAGAACCAGCTGTGCCCAGTGCAAAATGAAAATACTAGACCCTTGTTTAAAAATGATGAAGAATTTTAAGACAAGAGTATTAAACTGAGTGCAGGGCCCTTCTAAGCACTGGGCCCTGTGCGACTGACTGCTCAGATCAGGGTGTGAAGTTATCCAGTGTGTAGAGTCTGCAAGCTACTGTGTAAACTGACGCCAAAAGATGAGTCCAGACTAAATGTAAAGGCCAGGGAAAAAGAAAAAAAAATCAGACTCTCTGAGGAGTCTTTTGGTTTTAAAAAATATTGGGGAAAAATAAAGATTCTCCATTAACAGCATGTTTGTAACTTTTAGACAGGCCTTTGCATCTCTGAAACCATATAACAATGGTGACAATTTTATGAACCAAGTTATGCATAGCACATTTTATGTTCCTAAACGACCTAAGGGATTTTTGTAGGTCCTTCAAGGACACTAAAAAAGTAAGTATCACAGGAAAAAAAAAAAAAGAATTGTATGTATTTCTATTTCTCCACCAAATGTCAATATTTCTTTTATAGAAAATTCATCCCTCCCACCATCCCTCCTATCTGGATATCACACATCCCTAGTCCAGGCTAGTTTGTTTCTTACTTGCCACTGTAATGTCTTTCACAGTTTGGAGACCACAACTCCCCACGGTTGTTAGAGTTGGTGTCGTCTGGTGGGCCACACATTTCCCCTAGCCCCCAATCCCCAACCCAACCTCAACTAGTCAGTCCATACACGTATCAAACTCCCTCTGAGGACAGAGCTCATAAAAAAGTAGAATATCTGGTCCTAGAGTTTGAAGAGGGAGGCAAAGGAAACTGAGGCGAGGGGAGGAACTGGAGCCTGTGTGAGAACTAGCTGCCATTCCTCTGCTCTGGCCTGGTTTGTTTCCACTTCCCTCTCAGGGTAATGGGGAGCAGGTGGGGATTGCAACTGCCTGCCGGGGTAGGATGCGTCTCTCCATCTGCAGCTCTGAAGATGTAGGATAAGCAGGTCCTCAGAAAGCAGGAGCTGCCATTCCTCTGCTCTGGCCTGGTTTGTTTCCACTTCCCTCTCAGGGTAATGGGGAGCGGGTGGGGATTGCAACTGCCTGCCGGGGTAGGATGCGTCTCTCCATCTGCAGCTCTGAAGATGTAGGATAAGCAGGTCCTCAGAAAGCAGTGGCTGTTGCTCTGGGTCTGTGGCCAGGTGTTTTCTCTCCTCGATGGGGTTTTCTGGATCTCTCAGGGGAGAGATATTCCAATCATCCCCAAAAATTTGGAACGATCTGTCTCCCTGATGTCAAACCAAAAAGCAAAACTTTTGCTCAGCAAGAGTGTGAGACCACAGACCTCCTCAGAAGAGGATGAGGAGCCAACCTCAGATGGAGACACGTGCAGTTTTGAAGAGTTATACTATAGCTCATTGTCCAGGGAAAAGTGTCCAAGGAGAGGCTAGGAACTCGCAGTGAACTCAGAAAAGCAAGGAATGCCCTTTCGCCCCTGGCAAGCCCCACTTGAAAACTGCACCACGAACCGCTTCTTGATGGAGAAGCTTAGGAGGGCCCTAAGGTTGGCTCCCTGCCACCACTCCCAACGGCCTCTTCTGGGTGGGGTTGCTGAGGTGGAACAGAGCAAATGGCCCAGCTGTGTATCTGAGGGACAGGAAAAGAAAGCCCCAGTCCTCAATCTGGGGATCAGAAATGAGGCCTGCTTCACCTGCTCTTCCTGCTGACCGACACCTGCCAAGCTAGCAACCTCCCTCTGTCCTCATTCCTGGCCACTGCCCCCCTACCCCAAGCCCAATTCCCCCCTCTACCCCCCCTCTGTGGGGCCACAGAGCAGTTTCGAGGCAGCCTGGGACAGGAAGAAGACTGATCAGGGACAGTCCACTGGAGAGGGCCAAAAGTCAGGGCTCAGGGTCTGGGGGCCCATGGGCAGCCCCCCAGCCCCCACTGGCAGTGATGGCAGTGGGCAGGAGTGCAGCCAGTGGGTGGCAGTGGGTGCCCAGGGCAGGCCTCATGCCCTCACAGTCAGGGTGACTGAATCTGCCTGGGGGGGGGGGGCAGACCATGGCTTCCAGAGTCTGAGGTCAGGGCATGCTGCTGAGGGTTTTTTGTGTTTTATGTTTCTTTGGCCATATCGAAGTTTCTCTGAACAGAGTGGGGCAGATGCACCTCTAGAGGCTCACCTGGTAGGTACCTTAGTGGTGAGAGTTGGCACCATAGACACAGATCCTTGACTCCCCAGACAATTGCCTTCAAATTTTAAAGAGTTTTTTACATTACATACACTCTTGTACTTTTTAAGTTAGCATTAAAATTTTCCATCACAAGTTTAAATAGTTCCAAAGAATATCTCTTCTAGCATTTTATGAATATTGATATTTTTTCACTTGCTGGGTACTTTTATTATAAATTATAGTCATTATGAAAATTCAAAGAAAATGAATATTGATGTTTTTAAATAAAAATTTTATATCTTTCTTTTAAATGTCCAATGGAATCTAAACACCATAGCAATTCTCTATCCGCCATTATTCATTTAATAAAATAGAGGAACAAACTTGAATTCTTTAACAGTTAGAAATTTACACTGCTTTTTTCCCTCCATGAACTTGTATTCCCATTACACTCCTGTTACAGATTTTATCCTAATGAATTATATATTTATGCCTGAAAATCTTTTATTGATTAATCTATCAATAAAATTTTTTAACTTAAAACTTTGGTTCATAAATTTCTGAGTGTTAAAGTTTTTTCTTATAATTTTAGTTGTTATGATAGTTAATAATAAGTTGATCAGAACAATGTAAGTAACTTTAAAATTTGGTAAACAACTACTAAACATAAAAAGTAAATTTTTACTGGAAATGCATCTCTTAATGAGATGGTTGGGGCATGTTTTCTTTTCAATTGTTCGTGTGGACATGGATGACTGTGACTTACTGCTAGATTGACACAGGTTTAGCATCAATTTCATTCCCATGCATTGTCTTTATAGGCTTAAACAATGAGAAACATTGTTCACATAAATAAATAAGTAAATAAGCAAACAGAAACCAATGAGTTTGTTATAGGAATGTCATTTGGTTGTTTGAACTTCTTCCAAGTTTTATGCCTAATAACATTATTATCAAAATATTTTTTATGGTCCATTGACAATTTGATTAGTGTCTCCTTCAATTTTGCTGCAAAGAGGTGGAAACCACCTGAGTTGCAAAAAGACTTGCTCTCCCATCATTAGAGTCACTCTCTTTCTTTATACCTACTCCACTACCTCCACTTGTTACTTTGGTGCCTTGGAGATTTCTACCTCTAGGGCAGTGCCCCCAGTGAGGATCAGACGGGTGAGAGGCACAGCTCTCTCCCTGAGTGGGAAAGGGGATGACTTGTCTTAGATGTCTTTTTAGGAAGATCACTTTTAGGAAAGAGAGCATAGAAAAAAAAAATTTTTTTTTTTGGTGGCTGGCCACTACAGGGATCGGACTCTGGACCTTGATGTTATCAGCACCACGCTGTAACCAACTGAACTAACTGGCCAGCCCAAGCATAGAAAATTGAGGATCAGAAAATGGATTCTCTTCAAAGTATTTCTGTTCACAAACCCCTTTGATCACCCTGCAGTGCAACAGCCCAATTTTATGACTTAACTAAGAGACTGAAACTGTACTTGGGGGCCAGAACTAAGTTTTGACTCCTTTACTAGGAGTGAGCTCAAAAGTGGATATGATTCAAATACAGTCATGTGCTGCATAATGATGTTTTGGTCAGTGATGGACCACATATATGATAGTGGTCTGGGCAATAGCCTACACCTTATAGCCTAGGTGTGTAGCAGGCCATACCATCTAGGTTTGTGTAAGTACACTCTGTGGTATTCACACAATGATGATGCATTTCTCAGAAGGGATCCCTGTCGTTAACTGACTCATGACTGTACATAGATGCCTGTGGCCAATGTTCCAATTACTCACAGCCCTCAGGTTGCCCTCAGCAGTGCTAATCTCCCTTAGTCCAGTCTTTCTCAAGTTCACACCTGCAACTTATTTTTGTTACTATGTATTGAGGGTCCCCTGAACTGAGGTAAGAAAGTGGCTGGAGGCTGGGAGAGGCCCTGTTGACCAGAGTTGGAAACATCAGTCTGTCTCAGTGTCCTAGAAGTGGTCTCCAAATAATCAGCAAAAAATTGAGAGGCAGCAACTCCAAATATTTGTTTATATATAAATCATATCCATGTACTACTGTCAATCCACTTATTATGTGTATTAAATGTTATTTTAGATTTTAAAAACATAAATTAAAGTTTATTTTATTTCCTATCCTCAATAGATTGTCTTGTAGACCTTTGTAACCCATTACTCTACACTCTAGAGCTTTCACTCAAGGTTGTTTTTAAAGCCCCAGGGAATGTGGGGATTGGGGGTGGTAAGAGAAGGCATTGAACCTTTGTTCTGGCCTTCTCAAAGGCATGTGCTCTGTAGTCCTTTGGCCAATATGTACTAAGGTTATGTGCCAGGCACTGTGCTGGTTTCTGAGAATACAAAAGGCACAATCTTTTGCTGTACAACCATGTGAATATAGTTAACACTACCAAACTGTACACTTAAAAATGGTTAAGGTGGTAAATTTTATGTTATGTATTTTGCCTAGAGTTACAGTAAAAAAAAAAAAAAAGTCTCTCCTCTTAAGGAGGTTGTAAAGTAGTGGGGGAAACAGAATTTACTCATTCATTTATCTGGCAACTTTTTATTAATAGAGTGCCGATCCCTTTCTAGCACCAGTGTAGGTGCTGGGGAAAAGCCTATTAAAAAAAACCAGGCATAGTCAGCATCTTACGGAGCTTGCAGTCCATGGACAGGTAGGAAATATGAACCTACACTGCCCAATACAGGAACCGCTAGCCACATGTGGCTGTTTAAAGTTAAGTTAATTAAAATAAAATAAAATGTAAAATTCAGATCCCCAGTATCCAGAGCTACATTTCAAGTGCTCAATAGCCACAGGTGGCTAGTGCTCTTATATTGGACAGCACAGAGAACATTTCCATCCCTGCAGACCGCTGTAAAGCACTGAGCAGTCACCGCTATGGATGGATGAACCAGATCATCAAGCAGGGCCCCTGCCAGCCTCTCCAGTGCCAATTTGAAAAAGGTTTTCTTTCTGGGTAGGTGCAGCTCCATGCCAGGGACGAGGCTTGTGGAACAGACTGTGGTTCCACTGAGAGAAGTCAAAGTGTGGAGAACAGGCTGGCTGGACAGTTCCATTGGTTAGAGTGCAGCCTTATAACACCAAGGTGGCAGGTTTGGATACCCATACCAGCCAGCTGCCAAAGAAAAAGGTGTGAAAACAGGAGATGCAAATCCCCACGTAGTGACCAGAGTCCCAGAAGTTAAAGGCTCAGGCTCGAGACTCCAGGTTATGGTCTAATCTCATCTCCCACTCTCCTTCTTGTCCCACCGATGTGCCACGTGGCCCTGCTTATGCTGTTTTCTCAGCCTAGGTCCTTTTCCTCAACTTGGCACTTCCTAAATTCCCTTCAAGGCCCAGGTAAAACTCTACCTCCTTCCTCCTCAAAGCCTTTCCTGAGCCCTTCATGAGGCTAATTCACATTTATTGAGCATGTATTGTGTTTGTGTTATTGGTGGATAACAGCATGTGGTGCTTAGACCACTTGATGGAGACCGGACCCTCAGACTGTCGATGTGAGTGGTTTTAAGTCCCTGCACCACACTCAGGCCTTCAAGGCCACAGTAGCCTTGCCATCATCAGGTGAAGGAAGGCTCTAGGACCCTGCACACTTTCCTCCTAATTCACATTTATTGAGCATGTATTGTGTTTGTGTTATTGGTGGATAACAGCATGTGGTGGTTAGACCACTTGATGGAGACCGGACCCTCAGACTGTTGATGTGAGTGGTTTTAAGTCCCCGCACCACACTCAGGCCTTCAAGGCCACAGTAGCCTTGCCATCATCAGGTGAAGGAAGGCTCTAGGACCCTGCACACTTTCCTCCTAACCTGCACCCTCTAGAGAGCAGAAACTGTGCCTTACACATCTCTGTCCTCATCCTCTGCCTCCTGTCAACTCGGAAAAGGATGCTTCCATGCCTCAATTATACAACCTGAGGAATAGTGAGATTGACCCTTTCCAGCTGACAATGACTTAAAAGTCTTCAGAGATTCTAAAAAAAAGCTGGAATGTAAATAACTACCCGTACCTGGTATTGTTCTCAAAGAAGACTTAGATATAGACAGGTGTAACTCATGCATCAGAAAACTCACCTTCCCTGGGCGAGTTTCAGGAGGGGTAGCTATTGTTCCCTGAATCCCAGCATGATACAGATGTATGTCAGCAACGGGCTTCCCGCAGCTTCCGGCTAGTTGCCTCCTCGCCATCCAGGCCTGCCTGAAGTCACACTGCCACTGCTCCCCCTGCTTTCACAGATGGCGCCGTGGGCGGTCCAGCCAGGAGAATCTTCTCGTGCTGATGCTGGGGGTGGAGTGTGGCCCAGTGGAAAGAGGATCGACTTTGGAGTTGGGCCTGGGTTCAAACCCTGGTTCTGCCACCAGTCAGCCCAGTGACCCCGGGCAAATAACTCAGCCCATTTTCATATTCGTAAAATGGACAATAACACCTGCTTCACAAGGCTGTTGAGGGAGCTAAATGATAATAAATCTCTAAGGTATGGCTTAGGGTTAAGAGCCACTCACAAACTGTGGGACTCTAGGCAAGTTACTCGGATGTGCTGTGTCTCTGTTGCCTCCTCCCTAATGGGGAAGATAGAGGCTAGTGTATAGCCTCTGGCCATTGTGAGGATTACTTAATGCCTGTGCATGGTGAGCACTCAGTGAATGTTAGCATTTATTATTTCACCTTCCCGACAAGTGAGGTGAACAAGGTAGTTATCACTATCCCTGCTGAGGGTCAGGGAGAGTAACACACCCGCTGTGGGCGATGCCGGATGAGAACCCGGCTTACTTGCATCCTAGTCCTGGGCTGCAAATCAAGCCCTGGCCGAAGCCTCCTTCTGGCTGGCTTCCGGGTCCCACCCCCAGGCTCATGGACCTGCTGGATAGTGAACGGCCCCCGTGTAGGAGCCAGGCTATTGGCTTTGCTCCCTTGCAGAGGGCCTGAGGAGCCTCTCCCTGTTAGTCTGTGGCTTTGTCACTTGTTCCTGATGGGTTCTGCCCTGCTCCCTGTGGGCAGTTTCCTCTCCCTATTCACGGCTGAGTTCATTTCCATGCCCAAGGGAGGGCGTGCCTGCCTCCTCGGTTGCTCTTGATCAGAGTGGCATGGGACAGTGCAAGGCACATTTTGGAGCCAGGGAAGAAGAAGAGGGCAGGACTTGGCTCTGCTTCACAGCTACATGGACAGCAGACAGCGGGAGGGTGGTTAATATAAAGCAAGGGCATCAGGGAGAGTAAAGTCTTAGCTAAGGGTGGGGCGGGCTGAGGAGACAGGAGCTAGAAGAGGTAATGGAAAGGAGAAGGAGAGAGAGACCAAGATTTACAGAGCTGGGAGGATCTTCTCTCCTCTTCATTTTATAGATAAGGAAAATGATGCTCATTATGCCCAAAGTTGCATAATTGCTTGTAGAAAAGGTTGGGACAATAATCCAGCCTCTTGAGTGCCCGCTCAGCTTTCCTTCCAGTACCTAATGCTGCCCTCGCCTCCCACTCTGAACAGTTGGTGTCTGGCAAGACTCCCCCACGTCCCCCAACCCCAAGGGCCCAGGCTGGAGAAGGCAGCTAGCACGAGCTATGTTATTACCTTCCCTGGAGATTGACCCTCAGGACAATCCCATCATACCCTGCAGCCTGTGTGCCCTGTCACTACCAGGAGCCCTAGACTCTTGGTCACCCCTCCTCTCCCGTATAGCTCTAATCACCTATTCTGACCGAATCCCTCAAATCCTTTCACTCTGCTCTCTGGAACTCATGGCTTGTCATTAGCAAACCCTCCCCGTATACTCAACCTTCTCTTCGAACATTCCTTTCACCTTCCTGCTCTAATGAAAATGAAACATGCCTGACCCCAAAACATTACTTCCTTGCAGCCACCTCCTGTGGTAGCTTTTTCTTTCTACCCCCCCCATACCAGTGTAGCTGGAGGTGGGAGTTGTCCTTCTTGCTCTGATGGCTATTTCTTGTTTTTTTCACCATTCTCCTCACGATAAAACTCCATTTCCTTTGAAGAGTATGCCATCAGACCAGACCAGCCACCATCCCTTCTAGGATTTGCTGGTCTCTAGGCCACTCCCCCTTGTTCACAGGTGATCCTAGTACCTGCCTCACAGTCTTCCTCTCCATTACCTTTCCAATATTTTTTGAGACCTTAACATTCATTCATTTTTTTCATTAAACAAATATTTTTGAATACTTACTGTGTGCCAGGTATACAGAATTGTTGTTAGAATTGAGGGTGTAGGAATAAATCAGAGAGAAAATGTCCCAGCACTCTGGTAATTAACAAACAAACAAGTCCTGCATAATATAATGTTAGGCAGAGATGCTATGAAAGGAGGAAGGCAGAGGAAGGGGTAGCGGCAGGGGAGGGGGAGCTATTTTAGAGACGGTGGATGGGGATGGTCATCTACATAGATGAACCACCCAACACCTAACACTCCTGGTCACTGATGTCCTCATTCTCTACTGGCCTTTCTCCCACCTCTGCCACCCTCTTGCATGGCCATAGCTTATAACTTGGCACTTCTGATCCCCCCACTGTCTGACCACACTTCCTGTGTTTTCAGCTCACTCTATCACCTCCACTCTATTTTTTGTCCCCTTTGGGACCTCCATTCTATTGGACTTGCCCCCTTGCACTGTCCATCAGCCCCTCCAGCTAGATTCTGTGGTTCATAATAATAATCAGTCATTTGTACAAGCCTCTACTTTCTTGCCCCTTTCCTTTCAGTTGAGCTCTGCTGGACAACCTCTACCCTGCTTAGCTCAATGCCCTGTCTGCTCTGCACCTGCACTGAGTAGCTGAACATCGCTGGGGGAAATTCACAGCCACACTGACTAGCCGCACTTTACATTTCTGACCACAAATCTCAAATGGGTGTTCACAGTGTCCAGTAATCCTACTATGTTTCTCTACTAAATTCACTGCCCCACTTTCCAAATGAGTGTTTCACATCTTCTCAGACCCTCGACATCTCCCTTTTGTTCCTCACTGTTAGCTAGTGACCTTGCTTCTTATTCCACTGAGAAAACAGATGCCATCAGATGAAGAGTACCTTTCGTCTCACCATCAGATCTCCCCCGGTGCCTACATGTGCGCCTTGGCCGCTGCCTTCCTTTCTCACAGTGGATGCGTGGATGCATGGATAGATGCATGCATGGCCTCCTCCTGCATTCCAGGCCAGCCCCTCCACTTGTGCACCACATCCCAATCCCTTCACTTGCTCAAGGACTCTGCCCAAAATCATCCTTCTCCCTCCTGCACTGTCTCTACCAGATCATTCCCTTCAGCACATGAACACACCGTAATCTCTATCATCTTAAAGACAAGCCCTTTCTTGACCCTATACCCTTGTCAGCTCCTGCCCCATTTCCTTCCTTCCCTTTCAGCACACCTCCTTCAATTGGCCATTCCTGCTGGCTGTCTCTCCACATCCTCACCCCATTCCCTCCCAGCCTGCTCCAGCCAAGCTTTCACTGCCCCATTTCCTTCCTTCCCTTTCAGCACACCTCCTTCAATTGGCCATTCCTGCTGGCTGCCTCTCCACATCCTCACCCCATTCCCTCCCAGCCTGCTCCAGCCAAGCTTTCATCTCTGCCACTCCACTGAAACTGCACTTGTCCAAGTCACCAACTACCTCCATGCTGGCACATCCAAAGGTCCGTTTCCTGTCCTCATCTCACTGTCTCAGCCCATGCTGAGACATTTGCACAGTAGAGCACTTGCTCCTTCCTGGAGCATTGTCTTCACTTGGAGTCCAGAACTCCCTACTGGTCTGGTTTCTTCCTACCTCTACGGCAGCTCTTTCTCTGGATCCTTCCCTGGCTCCTCCTTTTCTTGATCTCTAAATGTGAGCATGCTATAGGGACTTCTTTCTTATTTACAGTCTCTCCCTGGTTAGACTTCATCTAGGCCTGTGCCTTTAAATGCCATCTAGATGTTGGACTCTTCGAGAGGCAATGTGGAAGAGTAGAGAACAAAGCGAAGCCTGCCTGGGTGTGAACCCCTGCTCTGCCCCATGAGCTGTGTGGCATTGCTGCTGTTAAAGGATCCTCCATGCCTCAGCAAGATGGTACCTTACACAGGGTCTCTCCAAAGCAGAATCTGAGATGAAGGCTTTGTGTGAGTAGTTTATCCAGGAACATGATCCCAGGGAACAGAAGTGAGGGAGAGGAAGAGTGAAATAGGGATAAAGGGGCACCAATGCAAGGGTGTATTAACAAGCCGGCCATCTCTATGGGTGACTGTTGCTCAATCCTTCTGAGAAGCTTTATGAAATGTACATCAGAACCTGCTGGAGAAAGGGGGATAGTGACTCATTGGCTCCTGCTGAGTTACTCCACGGAATGTTAAGTCCCCTGCACTTCTGGGTGGCCCATGTGTCAATGACAAGGGGGTTCTAAGGGTGTCCCCATGCTGACTGGAGACATGTGGAGAGGCACTGTCAAGCTGCATTTACATGACACTGGCCAAGACCTGTGCAAAACTGGTCACTGCAGCAGTGGCTGGAACGCGAGGTGAGACTGAGGGCATTTGAAGTGGTACACAAGATGTGCCCAGTATAGACGGGGATAACTATAGCACTCGCCTCATAGGAGTGCCGAGAGGATTAAATGATTTAACGCATGTGAGTGTTTGAAAGAGTGCCTGGTTCTTAGCAGTGGCCATCTACATGGTGGTAGCCCCTGCCCTGATATCTCCCTGCCGAATCGACATCTCGGAGGCCTATCATGTCCAAAACAGAGCTCTGATTCCCTCTCCCTCCCCTCACTCAACTCTTCCCCCAGGCTTCTCCATTGCAGTTAAATGGCCTGGATTCATCTCTTTCCCATCCCTCACATCCAATCCATTATCAAACTCTAGCCCCAAAGTATACCCCAGTCTGACTCCTCATTAACTTTCATCACAAAGTGACCAGCCCAGGCCAAGTCACGATCACCCCTTGCCGGGCCCACTGCAGTAGCCTCCTGGCTGTGCCTCCACTATGCCTCCCTACAGTCTGTTCTTCTACAGCAGCCCGAGTGACGGTGGTACTTCCCTGATTAAAGCAGCCGTCCGACAGTTGCCCATTATCTTTTTTTTTCATGGCTGACCGGCAACAGGGATTGAACCCTGCACGTCGGTGTTATCAGCAGCATGCTCTAACCCACTGAGTTAACCAGCACCCACCCTCCCCTATTTTTTTTAAATAACAGCTTTATTGAGATATAATTCACATCCATATAATTCACCCATTTAAAGTATACAATTTTATGGTTTTTTAGTATATTCAGAGGATTGTGCAAACATCACCACAATCAATTTTAGAACATTTTCATTACCCCCTTAAAGAAACCCAGTACCCATAAGAAGTCACTCCCCATTTCCTCCCAAGCCCCCCAGCCCTAAGCAACCACTAATTTACATTCTGTCTCTATGGATTTGCCTGTTTGGGGCATTTCAGATAAATGGAATCATGCAATATGTGGTCTTTCTGACCAGTTTCTTTTCCCCCATATTCTTAAAATAAAATCCAGACTCCCTGCCATGGCTTCCCGGGCCCTCCATAGTCTGGCACCCACCCCAGGTTCCCAGCTTTGCTGCCTGTTTTCTCCCTGGTCCACCGTCATCCATCTTCACTCATTGTGTCCTGAGCAGGCCCCACTCCTTCCCCTCCAGGACTTTGACCTTTGCCCAGAACTCTCTTTCCCAGGTCTGTGTATGGGCCACTCCTCATGATTCAGGGTTTGCCCAAATGTCCCCTCTCAGGGAGGACTTTCCTCTTCTCCACCCTCCTCCCCACCAATCTCTGTCTCTTCCCCTTACTATTGGAAATTTATTAGTGTATTTGCTCATTTACTGTCTCTCTCCCCCTTGAAGCCTGAACAAAAGCAGGGATCTTATCCTGTTCACTTTTGTGTCCCCAGAACAGTGCTGGGCACACAGTTGGTTTCTGGTATTTGCTGCGTGAATGATTGGGTAAAGGGGCTGGAAATCCAGTTGAGGAGTTTCCCCAATTCCCTCCACCCCTTCAAATAGCATGAGATACTCTCCAAGTTATAAGCTCTTCCCTAGGTTTAAGGAAAACCTACCATGTTATAGTTTACATTCATTTTCTTTTTTTGCTGAGTATTGTAGTCTGCACTGCTGTGTTCTGAATGTTCGTGTCACTTCCAAATTTATATGTTGAAATCCTCATCTCCAAGGTGACGGTATCAGGAAGTGAACCTTTAAGAGGTGACTAGGTCGTGGGGGTGGAACCCTCTTGAATGGGGTTAGTGCCCTTATAAAAGAGGCACTAACAGAAGAGGAGCCCTTCCATCATGTGAGGATGGTGAGAACGTGCTGGCTACGAACCAGAAAAAGGCTCTCACCAGACACCAAATCTGCTGGCACTTTGATCTTGGAATTCCCCACTTCCAGAACTTGTGAGAAATACATTTCTGTTGTTTATAAGCCACCCAGTCTGTTATAGCAGCCCAAATGGACAGCCTCACACCCCCATACGCCAGCTAAGTTTTCTTCCCTTAGGTTCTCCTTATAGATTCTCTTCTTGGAGTCCCTTGCTCCCCCGGGGAAGAACAGCCCATTTATCAGCTATGAGGGTTACTGTTCCAAACACAAATACAACACCATGGTTTGAAGACACCCAGATCTCAGCTATTCCTGCACCATCAACCAAGCTGCAGGCAATTGTGTAGCCCTGCGTGTTCTGGGCTTCTGCTTTGGGCTTTGCTTTCTTCCTACCTCTCTTCTTTAGAGGCCTGATATTGCCTCCTTCCCTTAAAAATTTAAAAATACCAGGCTAGTGGGAAAACAGGTCTTTTCATACATTGCTGGTAGGAATGAAAGTGGCATGACCTTTATGGAGGACAGTTTGCAATATCTCTCTAAATTACAGATGCACAGACCCTCGAGCCCATCCTACAGATGTGCCTGCACTCATCTGAAAGGTCATACATGGCACTGTCCAACAGCAAAGGACTAGGGACTGGCCACCCAGTCCCATCAAGAGAGGACTGATTTAGAACATGTAAGAAAGAATGGGGAACCTTCTGTGTGCTGATATGGAACAATTCCCAGGACTTATTGGCAAGAAAAACCAGGACTATAATAAACTACCTTTTGAACAATAAAGAGGAAAACTAAGAAAATATATTTACATAAAGAAATCCTGGAAAGATATAAATTTTTTTATATCAGAAGTTGGGAGAGCTGGTTGGTAGCTCACTTGGGAGAGTGTGGTGCTGATAACACCAAGGTCAAGGGTTCACATCTCCATACTGGCCAGCCACCAAAAAAATAAAAATAAAAAAATAGGAACTTTTGGGCTGGCCAGTTAGCTTAGTTGGTTAGAGTGCAAACTTATAACCTTAAGGTCACAGGTTTGGATCCCCATTCAGGCCAGCTGCCAAAATAGTTTTGGGAATTGTTAGGGGAAAATTAGGAAGAAAACTTCTCATTGAGCCTTTAATGCCGTTTTTACATTTGGACCATGTGACTATATTACATATTACAGAACAGAACTGAGGTTACCAGAGGTGGGAAAGGGGGAGAAGAAGTGGGTGTCGGCAAGAAATTGGGAAAGGGCCACAAAAAATTATTACATTGTGTAATGTTGAATATACTAATTATCCTGGTTTGAACATCACTTATTGCACACGGGTATTAATATTCAACTCTTTACTCCACAGATATGTACCATCAATTGTTTCAATAAAAAATAAATAAATAAAAATATATGAAAAAACACAGTCCTATTTGGGGGGTTTTCACCTTCTAAGGATGTTCAGATCTTTCTTTCAAGAAAGTGAAAGTAGTCATGGTTGGATGCAGATAGTGGCCCACCTACGTCAGCTGTGATATTCAGGCGTGACCTGTCATCTCACTGAGGACAGGGGCCTTGTTTTATTTGTCAGTGTGCTCCCAACACCATCACAATGGAGCACACAGAGTAGGTACTCACTAAATTTTTCTTGAATGAAATATAAAATAGGGCCAGCCCGGTGGTGCACTGCTACAGTGCGCCGCTTGGGAAGCGCGGTGGCACTCCCGCCGAGGGTTTGGATCCCACATACAGACCGGCCACTCACTGGCTGAGCGAGGAGCGGGAGCAACACCGAGGGTTGCGATCCCGTTGCCAGTCACGAAAAAAGACAAAAAGGAAAAAAAAAAGAAATATAAAATAAATGCACAAATAGAAAGATTCCCAGTTGAGTAGTGGAGAATTTCACCTTGGTGAGGGGTCCGTGATGATACAAAAAGAGACGACTCTCAGCAGGGAGGAAAATAGCAATGCTGTTTAAGTCAGAGATCAGAAGGTGGCACTCCAGATGTGTGCCATAGCTCTCCCGACAGCAGATTTCCTGTGATTTTCTTGACATGTGGGGTCTGGACAACCATAATGAGGAAAGGCTGGAGTATAGTGTAATAATAGCCTTGAAGCCATGAATAACCCAGTGTGGGCAGAGTCACCTCACAGGGGCCTTCTCATCTAGCCCCCTTTTCTCAGCTCAGAGCTCTTCTCTCACAGGGCTTTGCCTCCATTCGCCTGAGGGCAAACCATAAATTGGCATTGACTCCCAGCCAAAACTCTGTGCTCGCTCGTGGCCATGTGGCACCACTACAAATGGGCGGGCATGCTCTGGAGTACACAGTGGACTCCTGACACCGGCCCCAGTGGCTGGCAGCAGTTATACCCTGACAGGAGTGTCAGGTTTTATGGGAGCCAGGACTGAAGATTGCCTGGCACACACCCTCACCTCCTCCAGGCCCTGGCTACACCTTGCAGCTGGGCCCTTCCTGATGCAGAGGAGTACAGACCCAGCGGTGGCTTCTGCTGGGCCCTCTCTCTCCCTCCTCTCTACCTCTGACTCAGGGGTTCCTGCAGATGGGTAGCTCTGTTTTCTTTCAAGACTTCTTTGCCAAATCATTCTCCCTCTTCCCACCCTGGCCGGGGAGTTGTCTCTGAAGAGGGAGTAGGGCTTTTCTGCAGACTAGAGGCCACCAAAGCCCTGAACCTGAGGCCACAGGGCCTTGCAGGGAAAGTGTTGGACTGAAGCAGCTTGCCTGGAGCTGGGTGTGAGGTAAGCCAGAGCCCTGGGCCCTGTCAGATTCCTGCCTTCCCATCCCTCCATCTCCCCAAGACTTGGCTCTGGACTTGAGTGAGCATCCCTTGGCTGTGACCTGGGGCAGAGCACCCCATGTGGCATCAGTGTGTCTGGTAGCCCAGGGTGGGGGTGTGGCAGGCTGTCCCTTGAAAACATTTGTTTGGCCCAGGGGCATCTGGTATTTGCCCAGGGCTCTGTGGCAACCTGCCCTTTTTTTAGGACAGACAGAGAACAGACCGTGCCAGAGCCCTAGCATCATGGTTCAAGGCTGTCTGGACCAGCAGAGGCCTGGCCCTGACAAACCTCACTTCGCCCTGTGCCTTCCTGTCCTTCCCACTCACCTCTCACCCTCAACTTACCCTCTCCTTCTGGAGTTCGACATCCCACCCCGGGCATGTGTGTGTGTGTGTGTACGTGTGCTTGCATGCGTGCATGTGCGTGTGCGTGTGTGTGTGTGTGCATGCGCCAAGCCCACACTACTCCTTCTGGAGTTCGACATCCCACCCCGGGCATGTGTGTGTGTGTGTGTACGTGTGCTTGCGTGCGTGCATGTGCGTGTGTGTGTGTGTGCATGCGCCAAGCCCACACTAAGGAGGCCATTCAGCTTCTCCCGGAAGTCAGCAGAGTGGAGGACAGTGACAGGCTGAAGGGCCTGTGCCCACCTCCCAAACTGGAATCTCTGCCTTTGGCTTCAAAGCCAGGAACCTGGGTTGGTCACTCAATCAGAGCATTCCTTGTGGCAAGTCCAGACCCTCCCCTGTCACCCCCAGCAGCTGGATGGAGGGTGAGGAGCCCTTCCCAGGCACCTCAGGCCCTGGGGCCTCTCAGGTTCCCTCCAAGGGAGGGGGCTGCTGCAGAGCCAGCTGCAGCTGTGGGAAACCACACACCGCAGCCTGCAGGTGCAAGGGGCCTGGGGGAAGGGAAGAGGATTAACTATTTCTTGGGAGCAGGCCTTCTCCATTCCTTCCATTCCCAAACTGTGGCTTCCTCAAGATACTGGGTCCCATGTTCAACAGGAGTGTGCTGGGTAGTCGGCCACAGAAAAGTCAAAGGGCTTGTGATCCAGGGATGCAAGAGACCAACCCCCCATCTCAGAGGCCCTAAAGTCTATAGAAACAGGCCAAGGCTCTGTCACTGACTCTGGACGGCTTTGCATGCCACTGAGAAACCTTAGGCATTGTGTCCCTTCTCACGTCTGCTCACTGCTCTCCTGAGCAATACCTTCCAAGTCATGGGACCCTGCCTCGGGGGAAAAAGAAGGGAACCTCGTCCTCAGGGTGCGCCACTCACCCCCACTTTGGGTCTGCCCACTGAGGACCCTCCGAGGGCTGCCACAGAAAGCACTAGGCCCAACTTCAGGGCCGTGGACTCCAGGTGGTAACCATTAACGTGAGTGAGTAAATCTCAGCTCACCATGGCTTGGACACTGCTCTGGGGTTGTCAAAGGGGCTGGAAGTCACTCAAGGGGAAACTTTCACAGGGTTCCCAGGACGGCTGCTTTCGACTATGCCTGTCCCCAGAGGTTAGTCCATCTGCCTGCTTGCCTGTCTGGGTTGATCTGCCTTCTCATCCTGCCAGTTCACAGCCCACTGGTGGAGTGCCCACCAAGAGCAGTCTTCTGGCAAGAGCCCAGGAGGCCCGGGGTCCTGTGGGAAAGGGCCAGCCTTGCCCTTGTTTCAGTCCTCCCCCAACCCCAACTTCCTCTCATTCTTCCCAGTATATCTCATCCCCCTACTCTCGATTTTTATGAAATGTGAGAAAGGTGACACTCTTGTAGGAGAAACTGAGGGCATCCTGCAGACGTGTCTGATCACCCACTGTTTGTCAGGCTCTGCTAAGGCCTGGAACACAGACACATATCCTTGCCCCGGAGGAGCTAACAGTCTGGCAGGGCAGACTTTCACACTCTATGCGGAGAGAGAGGGCTGCCAGGGAAGGCACCAAGTTTGTCAAGGGCAGAGGAGGGGCCAGTGATGATAATGGATTTGTGCACAGAGCTCACGAAGGTTATACAAAACACACAGTGCTGGTTGTTTGGAATGCAGCAGAAAGGGGTGAGGCAAGATGCTTAGGATCAAATTGGAGAGATAAGAATATGAGTCATAATATGTTGTCTCATAGTCCCTAAGCTCCAATAGGGAACTAATTCAAAGGGCTTTCAGAATTCAGGGCAGGGTCACTTCCCACTGGGGTAATCGGGGAAGGCTTCTAGAAGGATGTGTCACTTGAACTGGGAGGAGTATCAATAGGCTGAGGTGGGAGAAGGCAGACCTGAGTTATGGAGACCTTGTGCCAAAGCAGAGACTGGGGAATGCCTCTTCCTTCTGGATGAAACACGGGGGGGCGGGGGGCAGCGGAGGGCAGGGAATTAAACACATAAAAAGAATGAAAGAGTCTAGCTACCAAGACACTAGAGTAAGGGAGTTGTCTCTACAGCTTTTTCTCTGCCTCCACTTCTTTAGGAGGGAGGGGGTGATTTCTCCTCCCCTTACCCACCAATTTCTGACCTTATAAATCTGCCCCATCCCACCTTTCCACCCTCAGCTGTCCCTTCTTTTCCCTAGAGAAACTGACCATTATAATCTGCACTATAATAAAAAGAAAAGCATTTGGTCTTTGTCCTCCCGTCTTGGCACAGAGCTTCGAAAACCCTTGGAATTTCCTGAGTGATAGCAGTGTCTTACTGAGCCCATTTCCACCATACCTGCACTTGTGCTAACAAGGTGACTTGTGGGCCCCTAGAAAGTTTTAAGGGAGCGACTGGCCATGTCAGAAAAATGAATCAAGTAATCCAGGGTTGGAAATTTCATCCCCTCTGGGGAGGGGAGGAGAAGAGTTAGAGACTGTGTTTATCATGTGGTCAATGATTGAATCAATCATGCCTACAAAATGAAACCCCATATAAAAACTCTGGACACTGAAACTAAGAGGAGCTTCCTGGTTGAATGCATTAATATGCTGCTAGGGTGACACACCCGACTCCTCGAGGAGAGGGCACGGGAGCCCTGCACCCTTTCCTCCCCAGTCCTTGCCCTGTGTGTCTCTTCCCTCTGCCTGTTCCTGAGTCATATTTCATAACAAAACTATAATTGTAAGTATAGTGCTTTCAAGTGAGTTCTGTGAGTCATTCAATCAAACCATAAGAGGGGGTGAACCCCTGAATTTGTAGCTGGGACCCCACTTGCACGTAATGTCTAAAATAAGAGCAATCTTCCTGGGGACTTTGCCCTTTGACTTGTGAGATCTGATACTGTAGAATAAACAAACTCAGATTCTCCTGCTATATTCTCACAACACGCTTCTGATACCAGATGTGTGCGGGTTTTCCCCACACACCAGGTAATCAATTAATTCTGCAGTGGACACCAGTGGGGTGACCTCCTACTCAATTTTTACACTATATCTGGAGGTAGCATCAGATCTCTCAGGTTGAGGGTTCAGTCCCACAAGACTGCCCCCCCAGTTCTGATGCCAATCGCAAGCGCCAGGTTGTTTTACCTGTGCCTCCGACTGACCAGCTGTAAGTCAGTGTTCCCCCTCCCTTCTTTAATTTGCTAGTGGCCCACAGAACTCAAGGAGACACTTTACTTACATTTGCTCATTTATTGGAAGGGACATCATAAAGGATACAGATGAAGAGATGCACAGGGCGAGGTATGGAGGAGGGGCAGAGTTTCTACGCCCTCTCCCGGTGAGCAACATTCTGGGAAACTTCACATTTTCAGCTATCTGGAAGCTTTCAAACCCAGTCCTTTTGGGTTTTTTGGAGCCTTTGTTACATAGGCATGTTTGATTAAATTATTGGCCATTGGTGATCAACCTAACCTTCAGCTCTTCTCCCCCAGAGGTTGGGCTTTTAGCCCCAACCCTCTAACTCTGCTATGGTGCTTCTGGTGACCAGCCCCCATCCTGAGTCAATTCATTAGCATGCAAAAAACCCATCACTTTGGAGATTCCAAGGATTTTAGGAGTTGTATGCCAGGAGACCAGATGAAGACCAAATACATATTTCACAACATCACAGACACCATGGTTAGTTGGTGTCAGAATTGACACTGAATTGAATTGTAGGGCGCCCAGTTGGTGTTAGAGAATTAGTGTCAGAATGTACAACCAAAGAGGCTTTTTTATAACCCTCCCTATAAATAACATGCATTCTATAATATTGGGAAAATATATACTTCATCTTCGTCCCTGTCTCCTGGCATACGACTCCTAAAATCCTTAGGATCCTCAAAGTGATGAGTGTCTCTTTGCACGCTAATGAGTTGGCTGATGCCTGGCAGCCTCTAGATAGCTTCGGGAAGGGGGCTGGTCACTAGAAAGACCAAGGCATGATCAGAGGGTTGGAACCTTTCAGCCTCACCCCCCCCAACCTCTGGGGAGGGAAAGATGGGCTGAAGTTAAATTAATCACCAGAGGCCGATGATTTAGTCAATCATGCCTATGTAATGAATCCTACATAAAAACCCAAAAGACCTGGGTTCAGAGAGTTTCTGAACAGCTGACCTGATCCACATGCTGGGAGGGTATCACACCCCAACTCCACAGGAACAGAAGCTCCTGTGCTTGGGACCTTTCCAGACCTTGCCCTATATACGGCTATTTATCTATATCTTTACCTGGCTATTTATTTGTATTATTTAAAATATCATTTATAATAAACCAATAAACATAAGTGTTTCTCTGAGTTCTGTGAGCTACGCAAGCAAATTAATAAAGCCTAAAGAGGGAGGAGGGGGTCATGGGAATCCTGATTTATAGGTGGTTGGTCTGAAGTTCTGGAGGCCTGGGCTTGCTACTGGCATCTAAAGTGGGGGGCAGTCTTGGGGACTGAGCTCTCAACCTGTGGGATCTGACACTATCTCCAGGTAGTGTTGGAATTGAATTGGATTGGAGGACACCCAGCTGATATCCGCTACAGAACTGGTTGCTTGATTGCAGGTGGGAAGAAATCCCCACACAGCTGGTCACAGAAGTCTTCTATGTTGATTGCTGGGCATAGGAAAAGTACTTTGGCTGGTTTTCTTCCTGTATATTCTTGGACATTCCCAACCCCTTCTGCCTGAAATGTCTCTCTTGCTTCCCACATTCATTATCCACCCATCTCAGTTTTTCCAAATTCCTTCTTCAAAGTCCACCTCCTTCACAGCTTGGTACTATCAGAGCTCTCCTGAAGCCCTTCCTTGGATGTGTAAATCTGCACCTCCCACTAGGTAGCATGTTTTTGAGAAGAAGAGCCTGGGGACTAGTACAGAGCTGGGACAAAGGAGCTGCTCACTCAATGCTCCTTGGCAGACAGAAGGGGAAGACTGCATTGGGATGAGGAAGGCTGCTGGCAGGGCTGAGCACTTCTTGAAGTTGAAGCCTCCACTTCAGGCCTCTCTACCTCTCTCCTTGCTCTGTTAGCTGTGAGAAGCAGTGTCTTGGGATGGGCAGGGATGGGGGCTCTGGCTCTGCAGCTCCCAGCACCATTGGCTCTGACAGTAAATACAGGGTTTTGGCATCTTCTCTACTGTGATTGGCAGTGCTTACCCAGGCCAGCAAACGCATACCCTCCTGCTATGCATACACAAGTGCACACACACACCCTCCTGCTATGCGTACACAAGTGCGCGCGTGCACACACACACACACACACACACACACACACACACGGGAAGGCGCACGCCAAGCTCCACGTCTGCATCATTTTGGGCTGCAGTTGAGAATGGCCACACATGGGCTTAGTCTGGCATTGTTCCTTCTCTCTCCCTTTGCTTTTTGGCAACACTGGCCTTGGCGGGTGCAGCCCCACAGATAAAGGCCAATAGAGAACAGTGTGTTCCCTTCTCCCACACCCTCACCCACCCTTCCACCCTGCACACTCCACCCTGCCCTGAAGTTGCCTCCAAGAGCCTAGGGTGGTGGTTCCTTTTTAAATAGCTCAGATGCAGCCTATTTGACCTAAGCCACATGGGTAAGCTGGCGGGAGGCCAGAGAGCAGTGTTACCCTGTCCCCCCTCCCCTTGACACCCTGGAAGATGAGCAGGCAGGAGACATGGGAGATAAATTGGGCTCTTCTTCCCAGGGGCTGCTGAGGCCTGGGAGCAGATGTGGAAGGTTTTAGAAAGTGACCCAGAGGCATTGAGGATGCCCAGGGCCTTCTCCCATATCACTGCCCACAGGGGACTGCTCTGAGCAGCCAGGCCCAGATCTGGCTTCAGAAAAATCATGGCTCCTGTGATCTTTGGGCCTCCACCTTCACCTTCTTCCAGTTCCTACCTCCTCTAAAGGCCTCTCAGCATACTCTGGGTCCTAGAGGAGTAGAATACTACCTATTTATACCATTATGGGAATTTACAGGGTTGTGTCAAGCTTTAGCTGTAAGTGGAATGAAAGGCGTGGTCCTCAGTTAAAGGAATTTTAAGGGGCAGCTTAAATAAGAAAGAGTTGGGAGGGCTGGGATCTGTCCTTCCCGATACTACAGTACTTCTGTAATATCTTCCTCTATAAAATTAGCTCTTCTTGAGATATTCAGCAGCTTAAATAAGAAAGAGTTGGGAGGGCTGGGATCTGTCCTTCCCGATACTACAGTACTTTTGTAATATCTTCCTCTATAAAATTAGCTCTTCAGCAGGGAATCTTCCTCTATAAAACTAGCTCTTCTTGAGATATTCGTCGTCTGACAGACCCAAATTGCTTTAGCATGAGGATCTAGAGGAAACAAAACCCCGTCCCATCTCAGGTTCTAAATTGAATCCAATTCCATTTTATCTAAGCCTCAACTGGATTCTCATCCTAATTTCTCTCCCAGCTACACTAGCCCTGGAGAATCACTAAAGCAACCCTAAAGTTACCTCAGAGCACCAGAGTCTCACATTTTAAATTTGAAGGGACCCTAGAGCTCATCAAGTCCAACTTCCCACGTTACAGAGGAAGAAACTGAAGTCTGGCGAGGGGCAGTGACTTGTCTGAGGTCACAGAGCCAGTTCGTGCTTCCACGTTCTGTACAGCGCTCTTTTTGAAAAGCCACACCACTTAGCATCTCCACTGGATTCAGAGTTTGGGACCTGGCATCTAGGTCCTATTTTTAGACATCATTGGAAGTCCCAGAACGAGGTATTTATGAAGAGTCTGTTCCTGTTTCCCCCCAAAGCTCTTGCTTTGTGTTTTATTGCTCCGGTAAATAGCAGCAGATCTGGGGGTGGGAGGGAGGAGGCAGCGGGTGAGGAAGGTGCTGAGCCCATTGCGGCTCTGCTGGGCTCCAAGGTTGGGCTGACAGAGGCTCTTCCAAACCGACCTGGGAGCAGGTGTGGGCCCTCTGCCCCAGAGCTTCTTGAAGAACAGTGTGCTGCAGGGGTGCAGCAGGGTAGGAGGAGAGTGACAGACACCAGTACAGCCCCAGAGCCTGCCGCAGCTGCTTCCTGTTGTTAGAGGGCTCCTCAACGAGGGGCTCAGCTCCCTGGCTCCTCCACACCTCTGCCTAGCTCTTCACATGGCACTGTACCTCAGTAGGCCAGCGACTTCCCATGGATATGCAGGAAAACCATGTTCAAGGGGCAAGAGCTCAGAATGAGATGTGACTTGCGGCCAGGCACATCTCCAGTCTCATGGCTCTCCTCACCCTGTGCGGTCAGGGTTCTGTCCCTGAATGTGCATGTTCATTTCTGTCTCGTCTTCCTTTCCCTGTCTGGAAGACCTTTCCCATCCTCTCTGTAGAGCCAAATTCTCCCCATTCTCTGGCCTCCCTTGCTCCCTACTCTTCGCTGAAGCTTTGTCCACAGTGACCTCACAGGACCATCCAGCATGAGAATGTGGGCCCTAACCTCACTCCGCCTTGTCCTGTGGCTTGACATTTCACCTAGGTTTGTTTTATCTCCTCTTCAAGACTTAAAGACAGGAGAATATGGGTCCCTAACCACTGCCTCCTACAACAAACAAGATCCTTACAGAACTGAGCTCAGAGCTGGCTACTGTAAGAGCACAATAAATCCTCACAGAATGTCCCAGTGTCTCTCTTGGTTCCCGCATGAATTTCAGTCAGCCGAGCTGCAGTTCACCCCACAGTTCACTGTGGCATGTTGGGAGGAGAAAGACAAGGGTGACTTGAATTCCCCTCCCCAGAATTTTCTGCCTGGTAGTCATGTTGCCTCAGTACAGGAAGCTTGATCAAGGCCTTGCCCCTCTCAAGCTTGTGGCTCTGGCTGCTTCCAGGTTCCTGTCTGACTAACAACAAGAGTGTTATGGGTGACGGGAATTGACCACCTCCTGTCCTAGAAAGGATTTCCCCAGCGTGAACGCTTGCAGGTGGGCAGCAAGGGAAGGAGAGAGTGGCAGACACATTCAAGGCTGCGCCCACATCCAACTCCAGGGGCACGACTCATAGACCACTCCCAGTGGGGGCTGTCCAGCCTCTGTTTTCCTTCTTGCAGCTCTCCTCACACCAAACCTCAGGCAGGCCCTGGCTAATTCTCCCTAGGGAGTTGGAGAGGGGCTGGAGTTGGGGAGGAGTGAGCAGTAACATGGGATTTCTAGCCCAGCACTCTTCCCCCCATTGTGAAATGGCCTTGGATGTGGGCCAAGCAGGAAGCTGCCTCATACAGCCTCTAATCCATGATCTGGTGCCTGGGGTGTGGGGATGGCCCCAGGCTCTTTCCTTCCCAAGGGAGGGCAGAGGCTGACATACCTGAGTCCACCTGCTAAGAGACAGCCTGAGCTGTCCATGGCTAATCACAAGGGGCCTATGCCCTCCCTCCTGCTCTCTGTTCCAGCTGGTGGGGGCATTCAGAGGGTTGTGAAGGGTAGTGGAAAGTACATGGGTCTGGGGCTCAGGGCTTCTAGCCTCTAATTTGCCATTACCAAGTTTTGTGACCTTGGTCAAGTCACTTTCCCTCTCTGGGCCTCACTCAGTTTTCTTACTTGTGAATAACTTTAAGGTAAAGGGTTGTACTAGAAAGATCTTGGAGGCCTCTTCCAGCTTAATATTAGGACTCATTGAAGTCAATGATTCATTGATGTTATTACCAGGACTTGGCTCTGATCTGACAGGGAGTCTGTTCATTGTGTCTGTCTAGGTTTCCCTATATAAATCTGCATCTGCTGGTCTGTCAGAGAGATGGAGTGGGCCTCCCTGGACAATCAAGGATGAACGATGACACAGAGGCCAAGAGATGAACAGCATCTGCTGCTTTTGGGAGTTAGGATGCCTGGGTAATTTGTGCAGAAACTCTGGCTATACAATTTCCTGTCCTTGACTTCCTGGCAGGGAATTTACAATTTGGGACCCCTAATCATCCCAAGTAAAGGGGCCCCCTCCTCCCACCGACTAAACCCATGAAAGGGGGGAGGAAGAAGGCAGGAGGAGAACAAGGCTCCTCTTGCCCCAGACCTCTAGCCTGGCTGGCACTGCTTGAGCAGTAACCATGCCTGCCATTGCCAGCCTCAGGAAAGACCAGGAAAAGAAGGAACTTGTACATGGAAGGGACAGAACCTGTTAAAGCCCACACACCTTTCATGAGCGCCACCACCCGATTCTGTACAAGGCTGGCCTTCCAGGCATGCAGGACTAGGGGCTGTCCATAGGGTGTATTCTACAGGGCTATGGGAATTCCTTTGCATCTCCCCAAAGCCCTAGCACCTGAAATCCCACAATTAGAGTCTTTTCTTTGTTTAACATTGCCTAAATTCCCTCCAAAAATGGAGTGTGTGTGCCATCTCTAACTATTTGTCCCGATCATGTCGTGTTAGTATGATTTAGCTACAAAATGGATTGCCTCTGCAGCAAGCTGAGGTTAGTGAGAGACTGGCGTTTTGGTGGGGGTGGAGAGGAGGGGGTTTGGAGGGCTGAATGTTTGTTCTCAGGGTTCTGCTTGAGTAGGAGGGGGAAAGAACAATGAAACCTGGCTTTTCTGGCATGCTTTCTCATTATAAAGCATTTTAATGTATGTTATCTCATTTAACTCACCACAACTGTGTGAGGAAGACATTCCCATTTCACAGCTGAGGAAATGGAGGCTCATAGAGACTAAAGTGACTGTCCTTCAGAAACACAGCCAGAAAGTGCTGAGCTGGGCCTAGAATCCAAGGATTTAAGACCCAGGAAGCAGGATTTTGCCTGGGGTGTGAGAGGAAAGACAGGGGCTTAGGACGGGGATCCATACTGAGAGGGAGGGAGGAAAGATGAGGGGTGGAGAGTGCAGTCCCAGATTTTTCTACTCTGCTTAGAGCTGGCCTCTTTTTTTGCCTTGCTTCCCTTCTAACCACCTCCTGCTCCCTTCCACCACCTCTTTGTCACTGAAAGGCCCAGTTTCCAGCCTGGGCTGCCCTCTGGCTGCACTCATTTTCAGTTCTTCCCGGCACAGAGACAGTGTTGGGCGGGTGGCTGGCTCTAAAGTCACAGGTTCAAATCCCACCTCCACCTCATACTTGTTGTGTGACCTGAGACAAGTCGTTTCACCACTTGGTGCCTCAGTGTCTCCAGCCGGAAAATGGACATAAAACAACACAAAGTTCACAGGACTATTACAAGGACTCAAGAGAGAATATATGTACAGCACCTATTAATGAGCCTAGCACTTCATTACTTCTCAATAAATATAAGCAAGCTATTGTCTGAGAAAAAACAGTCCCTCCTCTAACACCGCGTTCAGTCGGCTTCCTGCACCTAGAAGTGGTGATCGAGTGGGTGCCCTGCCACGAGCGGGTGCTCCTTTAGTCCCTGTTCGATGAATAAATGAATGTTAATCTCCCTGTGACACAGAAAGCTCTGTGATTTTGAGAAATAATGACCACAATCTTCGATATTCTTAGGGTGGGTTTAGGGTAACGATGGGGAAAATCCGGGAGCGTCGGGGCTGCCCGCGGCCACGCTTGTCCAGTGAGCTCAGGGCGTCCCCTGCCGGCCCCGAGGAGCACTGCAGGCAGGGTCCCCGGGGGCGCTCCCGCCTGGGACGTTGCCTACGTCCTCCATCTCGCCACGAGCGAGGGGAAGGCCAGTGCTAATCACTGAACTCATGGGCTTTGGAAACTTGCCTAGGGCCCCAGGAGGGGCTGGGGGAAGAGAAGAAGTAGTTCTCAGAATTTTGGAAGTGGAAGTGACTTTAGCAATCCAGTCTAAGGCCTTAACATAATGGTGAAAAAAGCCCAACAACTCATCAACTGAGTGCTTACTGTGAGCCCTTAAAATGGATTATCTCCTTGAAACCCAAAGCAACCCTTTGGGGTACCAGATGGAGGATAAGGTGCAAGAAGTACCTTGCCCAAGGTCCCATATAAAGTGAGGGACCAGGGCAGATTCAGGCCCTCAGACTCCCTGTCCACGGCTCTCATGCTGTCTCTAGGGCACTGGGCTGGGATTTGAATCCAGGACTTCATCCTGTGGTGAGGGTGGGGCAGGAGTCCCTGACGCCCTGAATCTCCTACATAGACACAATGAGCACGTGTTGACCAACTGCAGAAAAGAATAAAGAAATCGGTAGCTGGGAGTGCTTGAGTGGATTCAGTCCAGGGAGTGTGTTGGCATGGTTTCAGGATGGTTATTCTTTCTCTGGTCACCCAGGCTTCCAGGAGACACTCTTATTTTCCTCTGACAACCTTCTGCCCTTCTCTAGGATGCCTGCACCAGACCTAACCACCTCCCACTGACTCAGGGGGCTTCTAAGCTTTAGGCCCTCACTCCTGTCACCCTGAACCCAGACCCACGCAGTGCCATACCCTGATGTGTTTCAATGATACTCTCCTTCCTTCGTCTGGAGCTGACCCTAAAGTCAGCATACTGGGGCTACAGTGAGGCAGCTCAGAACCCAAGGTGTAGTTCCCCTCAGAATGAAACTCAACACAGTTGAACTAGCCCAGAGGACAGCTCCTGTAAGGGATCACAGTGTTTGGCAAGATGGACACTAATCCATGCTTGTTTTTGTGATCTGCTTCTGTAGAATGAACCATCTTGACAAGTAGGAAACAGGAAGAGCCAAACCCAATCTAAGTGATTGGGTGTAATAATGCATGCCTTAGCTCATTTACTCCTCCCCCTGACAGTGAGGGGTAGACACTTTGATGACATCCCCATTTTACAGATGAGGAAATTGAGGCATAGGGGGATTTAAGCAAATTTGGAATAAGCAAAAAAAGGTTACTGGAAACAAACAAACAAACAAAAGACAATAGCAACAACAACAAAGACAAAACAAAACAAAGATTACTGGACGTTTCTAATGGAGAAGTATACATTATTTAGAACACACCCTTCTGGTTAGCTGATTCTAGCCTTTCGTTGCCTTTGAGTTATTTTGCAACTACACAGGTTGTAGAGAACCCATGGCAATGCAGCTGATTCTCATCTATGGATGTATAAATGATTGTTTTCAGTGGAGGAAAAACTCTGGCCCCTTCCTCTAGAAATTTCAATTTTTGCATCCATTTGCAAATTCATTTCAGAATTCTGATCTATAAATGTGTTTGTTCTTTGGATTTTCCTTTGAATAGGTTATAACATCTACCTGGTTCCTTATTAATAAGTTAAACAAATCTTTAATTGTGTATGAGAGTCATGATTTCACCTTTTATTTATTTATTTTTTTAAAAAATTATCTTTTAGGAGCCGGCCCGGTGGTGCACTGCTACAGTGCGCTGCTTGGGAGCACGGCGGCGCTCCCGCCGA
>NW_007727070.1:236316-237794 GCF_000696425.1 Galeopterus variegatus | reverse complement strand
ACTCTCCAGGCACTGCAAAGAGTAACTGCATTAGAGGAACTGCAGCTGTAAATTAATCAACCCTAACCTTAATGAGACCCTTGATGCTGATTCAAACCCTAAGCTAATTCTTAACCCTAATTCAAACCCAGCTTTCATGAAAACCTAATAAATTGAATTGTGCTGTGTCTGAGGAAAGGACACATGTGACCCTCTCACTTTTGAGAGAGATGATCTTAGGTGGTACAAGCAGGAATATTCATCTAGGCCCCTTAGGTTGCCTAAGCTGCTGATGGGCATGGGGTATTTTGCTCTGTCCAGTCTTTCTATAGTAACCCTGCACATGGGGAGGTGAGCAAGGTACAAGCATATGCCAGTGTTTTGTGCTAAGGGGCTCTGTTTTGCTCTTAGTGCCACATAGGCCATTGCCGAAGGCATCCTGATGTGGGAGGGAATTTGGGAACCCTTTTCATTTCACAGTTCTCCTAAGGTGAAGGAGAGGGAGTGGGACTCAGCTCCCTCCTGCACACACTCGTACATACTACTCTGCTCCAAGGGCCAAAAGCCATTAACTGCTATTATACATTTAAATTACAATTTGATTAATGATATATTACCCTAACTGCACATAACTGCAGGTTAGGGTTTTGGGTGCTGAACCACATCAAAATTTAACCATGTCTTATTGATATAAAGTCTCAATTTCATTGTACCCTGAGCAACCTCTCTCTCTTTTTTTTTCTTAGCTTTTCCATTGTAATTAAGAGCTACCTTTATTTCCGACTAATCATAAACAGTACGATTTTTTTCACTGGAGAATTTATTTTCAGATATATTCTTTTTTTTTAAGACTAGTCAAGTGTAGTAGTGAGAAGGGTGGAAAGGGTAGAACAAGGAGTTCAATTTGTAACTGACTATGAACAATCAATTGAGATAATTCATTGCCTTTGGATCAGCCAGATATATTCTTATAAATCAATTAGTTTCATTATTGCTTTTATTCATTGTTTTAAATTTTTTAATCTAAAAAATTTTAATTTATCAACATTTTATTTCATAGTACTTATTTTTATTATTTCTTGTATTTATGGAAAATGATAATGGTTTTCCATTTATGGTAATGATATTGAATACATTCATTTAGGTATAAAATGAGTCAACTTAAAGAAAAATACTAACTAACAGTACAGGTGGTATTTGAGTAATGGCAGAAATCCAGATGGTGATGTCCAGATGACGGGAGGTATGTGGTCTATAAATAATAACACTCTTTGATGCTGTTCATTGAGTATTTATTATGTACCAGGCCCAGTGCTATCGATGCTAGTGCAGTCCAATAAAATCTGCGATGATGGAAATGCTCCACATCTGCTCTGTCCAAGTAACACGTGGCTATTGAATTCTTGAAATGTGGCTAGTGTGACTGAGGAATTGAACATTTTTTTTTTTTCCTTTTTGTCTTTTTCCGTGTCCGGCAACGGATCGGAACCCTCAGTGTC
>NW_007727070.1:231914-235544 GCF_000696425.1 Galeopterus variegatus | reverse complement strand
GAACCGGTCTGTATGTGGGATCCGAACCCTCGGCGGGAGCGCTGCCATGCTTCCCAAGCGGTGCACTATAGCAGTGCGCCACCGGGCCGGCCCCAGGAATTGAACATTTTAAATTTTGATTTAAATTAATTTAAATTTCAATATTCATATCTATCATATTAGAGCAAGCCTAAGGGTCTTACATATAGTATTTTATAAAATCTTGATAATATCAATGAAATAAGCATGATTATTGTCATTTTGTTGATGAAGAGACTTAGGTCTTGAGAGGTTGCCTGAGGCCACATAACTAATAAGTAGCACAGGTTGGAATCTGAACCCAGACTCCCCGACTTCAGAACAGTTGCTCTTGATCATTTCCCACAGAAAAATAGACCCCAAAGAGCACTCTGTCAGTAGTTGAATTGTGCTGGCCCAAGTGTATGCTAAAACTGTCAGACTTGGGTATTTCTGTTATTAGAGTAGTTTATTCTGTTGTAGGGTGGCCTTGAGAGTTCACCCAGGGTGGCCAGCATGACTGTTGATTCTTGAGTGGAAGTGAGGTGTGAATGAGCCCACGGAAAGCAGTGAGATGTGTACACACTGAGGGCTAATCCTGACGAGTCTCCAGATGAATCATGGCCTCCAAGCTCTGTGCTCCTCAAAGGGATGACCATTTCCTCCACCCTGGTGCCCCCACCACCTACCCCATGGCTCCAAAGAATATTGCTCAACGTTTAATGAATGATAGAAGATCAGAGCACAAGGGTCATCATCTAGACCAACACTTAGAGCACACAAACACTGTCACTGGTTCCACATAAATTCAGGACCACAAATATCAAGCTGGCCCTCACACTGGCGGCAATCTGACAACACATCTCGAATATGCTCACTCTCTGATGCTTTTACATTTTCTTCCAAATATCCAGCACCTGTTGCCTACTTCTCACCCTAGGCAAATGATCTTGTGTAGCTGACTGTCTTAGTTGGTTTTCTGTTGCTATAACTGAATAACACAGACTGGGTAATTTATAAAGAATAGAGGTTTATTTAGCTCACAGTTATGGATACTGGGAAATCCAAGGTCAATGGGCCTACGTCTGGTGAGGGCCTTCAATGCTGTATCATCCCACCATGGAAAGGAGAAAGGGCAAGTGAGTGTATGTGAAAAAAGGAGGCATGAGGGACCAAACTGACTTCATAACTAACCCACTCCCATGATAACAACATTAATCAATTCATGAAGGTTCATGACGTAATCACTTCTTGAAGGCCCCACCTCTTAATACTGTTACAATGGCAATAAAGTTTCAACGTGAGTTTGGGAGGGGACAAATATTCAAACTATAGTACTGATCTACATTGGCTTTTGATTGCCCAGGATCTGAACCTATTTGTAATCCCTCATTGTGGTCTTGGTGAGAGGCAAAGAAAATAAAAGGGTCAGAGGGTTACTCTCTCACCCACTCTCAGCTCTTGAGCCCAAGCACATGATCTGGAGTTGGCCAGTCTGGTGTTCCCAACCAGGACTCTGAGCTAGTGATATCAAGGCCCAGTGCTCTTTTGATGTTATTCATAGTGGTGGCCATCACAGAGTGGTCCTGTGTTGGCAGTCCAATAGGAGGGGTTTTCATCAGACTGTTCTAGTCTATGCTAGTCCCAAGGCATATGAAAACAACAACCCAATTTTTTATAGCTTTTACCTCTCTGTTGTCCTCCAAAACTGTACATTCAGTTGCTCACTTGATAGTTCCACCTGGACATGTAATAAGCATCTCCTTTTTCTTTTAATTTTTAAAAAATATCTTTTGTTTTATTTATTTATCTTTGTAGTAAGCATCTCAAATATTACATGGCCAAATCAAAACATTTTTTCTTTTTTTTTTTGTGGCTGGCTGGTATGGGGCATCTGAACACATGACCTTGCTGTTATAAGGCTGCACTCTAACTAAAACTTTTTATCTTTCTACAAAACTGTTTACTTCCCAAGCCCTTCCTATTTAGTAAATAGCATCACCATCCACCCAGGTGCTAAAATAAAAAATCCATGAGTCATCCCTAATTTCTCTTTCCCTCTTAATGTTTATATCCAATCCCACATGAATCATGTTGGCTCTATGTACAAAGTATACCATAANATAGTTCCACCTGGACATGTAATAAGCATCTCCTTTTTCTTTTAATTTTTAAAAAATATCTTTTGTTTTATTTATTTATCTTTGTAGTAAGCATCTCAAATATTACATGGCCAAATCAAAACATTTTTTCTTTTTTTTTTTGTGGCTGGCTGGTATGGGGCATCTGAACACATGACCTTGCTGTTATAAGGCTGCACTCTAACTAAAACTTTTTATCTTTCTACAAAACTGTTTACTTCCCAAGCCCTTCCTATTTAGTAAATAGCATCACCATCCACCCAGGTGCTAAAATAAAAAATCCATGAGTCATCCCTAATTTCTCTTTCCCTCTTAATGTTTATATCCAATCCCACATGAATCATGTTGGCTCTATGTACAAAGTATACCATAATCTGATTACAAATATGTTAGCACCTGGATTTCTGCAATAACCTCTGTGGTAAGGTGGATGGCCCCCAAAAGATGTCTGTGTTAATACCTGGAACTTGTGAATATGTGACCTTACATGTTTAAAGGATTTTGCAGATGTGATTAAGGATTTTAAGATGGAGAGATTACCCTTGATTGTCCAGGTGGGCCCAATGTAACCAAATGTGACAATGGAAGCAAGAGGTCATAGTGATTTGAGGGAGGGGCCACAAGCCAAGGAATGCAGGCAGCTTCTAAAAGGGTAAGGCAACAAATTCTTCCCAAAACCTTCCAGATGGAATGCAGGCATACAGACATATTGATTTTAGACTTCTGGCCTCCAGACCTATAAGAGAATAAATTCATGTTTTATGCTACTAAGTTTGTGGTTGTATTAGCCCATTTTTGTGTTGCTATAACAGTATATCCGAGAGTGAGTAATTTATAAAGAACGGATGTTTATTTGGCTCATGATTCTGGGACAACTGTTTCTGGTGTGGGCCTTTGGCTGCTTCTACTCATGGTGGAAAATGGCAGGCAGCTGATGGGTACAAACAGATCACATGGCGAGAGGAAGCAAGAGAGAGAGAGAGGGGAGGTGTCAAGGTCTTTTAAACAACCTGCTCTCCTGGGAATTAATAGAGCGAGACCTCATTACCCCTGTAGGGTTAGGTTACAGCAATGGCTACACTAATTGTATGGCTAGGGCAATTGTATTTGCTAAGGGTTCATAATTAAAGCTAAAAAGTTTCATTATTTTAGTTATACTAAGTTTCCATTTGTATTGTCAGGGCTATCTGGGCTAAGGCTCAGTCCCTTCAAATCCATTGTACAGACTGGGTTACCAGACCCCTCACACACCTGACTGGATCATAGACCCCTCACATGCTAGGCTGGTTCATAGAATCCCTCACACGTAGGTCCACGCTAGGTAATTGGGAAAGATCCCGGGAGCCATTGGCAGATGACATGAGCTAAGTCCTCAGCAGTAGCAGCAACAGCTTACAGCAGCAGAAGCAGCAGCGGCAGTGGCCTCTCGGGGAATCCTGGGGGCACTGGCAGCAATAGCCTCCGAGAGCAGCAGCATCCCCAGGGCCGGTGG
>NW_007727070.1:205742-231574 GCF_000696425.1 Galeopterus variegatus | reverse complement strand
GGGGGGGGGAGGCTTGTGAATCAGAGCCACTCATCCTTAATACTTAAGTCCATATCCCAGGAGACCTGTGTGCACATGCATATTTACATCAAATGCTTGGCAAGATTGTACATCAAATGCTGTACAATGAGTCTGAAGGGTCTGTGGGCCCTAACCCCTAGCCCTAGCAATACTATTGCTGTAACCCTACAAGTTGCACTAAAAGATAGGAGTAAGTAATTCATAAAATTTATCTTTAAATTCATTAAAAAACTGGTGCGACCATTTTGAAGGGTAGTTTAATAATATGTATCAGGAAGGCTGTAAAAATAACAGGTTTGAAGGGTCTATGGGCTCTAACCCCTAGCCCTAGAAATACTCTTAGCCCATTTTTGTGTTGCTATAACAGTATATCCGAGAGGCTGTAAAAATAACAGGTTTGAAGGGTCTATGGGCTCTAACCCCTAGCCCTAGAAATACTATTGGAAAACTTAGTATAACTAAAATAATGAAACGTTTTGGCTTTAGTTATGAATTGCAATACAATTGGCTGCAATGGCAGGAGTCTGACAATTGCCTAGCCACACAATTAGCATAGCTATTGCTATAGCTATTGCTTTAGCAATACAACCCCCAACCACCAGGAAGAGCATTAATCCATTCATGAGGGATCCGCCCCCATGACTCAAAACAACTCCCAACACTGCCACATTGGGGATCAGATTTCCACATGAGTTTTGGGGGGAGAATAACATCCAAACTCTATCAGTGGTGATTTGTTACAGCAGCAATGGGAAGCTAATACAATTCCCTAAGTGGGCTCCCCATTTCCTGCCTTGTTTCTTTACAATGCATTCTCCACACCACAGACTGGGGATGTTTTAAAAGTGTAAATCAGATTGTCACTGTCCTGTTTAAAGCTTTCTTAACAATCTTCTGTTTATATCTGGAACGAAATTTGAATTTACCATGGCCACAAACCCTACATGATTTGGCCACTGGCTAGCTACCTCTCCATAGTCCTTCAGTCCTCATTCCACATGCCTTCTCCACCCACATCCTCATCTCCCAGCCTTGCTAACACAGGACAACTTGTTTCCCTTCTGGGGCCTTTGCACTAGCCATTCCCTCTATCTGAAACATTGTGTCCCCAGATCCTTAAATAGCTGGACCCCTTAGGTTTCAGCTCAAAAAGTTCTCTTCAGAGAGAACTCCCGTGACCCCAGCCTAGAATAGTGCCCTTGTCACTCTCACCTGTATCACCCTGCTTAGTAGTCTTCACAGCATTCATTCTTATCTGAAGCTACACCACTTGTTTGCTTGGTGATTGTCTATTTCCTCCCTGCCCCTTTAACCCAAGTTCCAGGAAACCAGGAACTTAGCTTGTCTTGTATCCTGCTGTATCCCCACCCCCTACAACAGTGCCTGCCACAGGATAAGAGGTACTAGCGAAATCTGTGGCATGATTCAATGCTTGGCTTCACGGAGGGCCCAGGGTTCAAGAGCGGGGCCTAGAACCCAGGTGCCTTGACTGAGGTGGAACTAAGACTTCCTAGGTGCCAGGGACTGTTCTACGTGTTTAATATAAATTCATTTACTCTTCACAATCACACTGTGACGTACATACTATTACTATCCTCACTTTAAGGACAAGGAAACAGGCACTGTTAGGTAACTTGCCCAACATAAAGCTGAATATACACAACCACACATTTCTGTCAAATCCATCTTTTGTCCTCGTTCCTTTACTCTGGTTGGAGTGAGAGGATTTCTTGCCTCTAAAATCCCAGCACAGTCCAAGCGCCCTCTGGCTCGTTTCTCTCCCTGGACAGGGGAGGGCGTCCCATGGCGCAGGCGCGCGGCGTCGCGGACGGCGGAGAGCGGAGGCGGGATTGATGGAAGAGAATTGAAGCCTAATAGCGGAAGTCCCGCCCAGGCTAGGCGGAACTTCCGGCTCCAACAGCCGTGGGTTTATGCTGACGGAGCGGAGCCAGCAGCGCCGGTATGGTGCTGCTGGAGAGCGAGCAGGTACGGCCAGATGAGACCGGCCGAGGGACGGGTGCAGTTCGGGGCTTAGCTCGGGACCTCTGTCTCCTTCTGCGGGAGGGACAGGGACTTGACGTGGCAGGGCGAGGATTTGGGGCTGCCTAACGGGGCCGGGCTTGTTGTGTTCCAGTTCCTGACGGAGCTGACCAGGCTCTTCCAGAAGTGCCGGTTGTCGGGCAGCGTGTTCATCACCTTGAAGAAGTGTAAGCAGCCGTCGTCGCGGTGGGGCCGGAAGGAAGCTGGGATAGGGCGCCCTGGAAGCCGAGCGATGCCCAGACCGGGTGCCCAGAGAACATTAGGGATTGTGGCTGGTGCGGCCCCCAGCACTTAGCCACCTAGGTCGGTTCCGGTTACAATGGGCCCCAAACACGTCAGCGTTCTTTTTGTCAGGGATCCCAAACCCCGCCACAATTAGTGAAATTTAATATGCTTTGGTGTTATAGTGTTTCTGTCCTGGAAGTAGTTGTCGTTTCTCCCAGATTTGGCCAATCCGTGATAGCTGATGATGAGGTTAAGAGAACTAGAGCAGTGGGGGTGGATTAGGTCACCTCTTCTTATCCTTTCTCTAGTATTTTAACTTTTTTTCTACCTATCAGCAACGTATGTGGCTGTGCTTACCAGGATGTATTTTTCATGCAGATGATGGTCGAACTAAACCCATTCCACGGAAAGGTTCTGTGGAGGGCTTTGAGCCCTCAGACAACAAGTGTCTGTTAAGAGCTACTGATGGGAAAAAGAAGATCAGCACTGTGGTGAGCTGGGTTCCTATCTCATTTCGGAGTTTAAACTTTAAAGACTACAACTGAACTAAGGATGGGGCACATCTAAAACAGGCTTTTCCCCTTTTAATATAAAGGTTATTATGTAGTTCCCCAGCTACTGTGGGACCAGGATCTTACTTTACTATCTTTTTTTTTTTTTTTTTCAAGATGACCGGTAAGGGGATCTTAACCCTTGACTTGGTGTTGTCAGCACCACGCTCAGCCAGTGAGCGAACCGGCCATCCCTATGTGGGATCCGAACCCGGGGCCTTGGTGTTATCAGCACCGCACTCTCCCGAGTGAGCCACGGGCCGGCCCCTTTACTATCTTTTTTTTTTGTGGGTGGCCAGTAGGGGGATCCGAACCCTTGACCTTTTACTACTTTAGTAGAATCTTCACAATAAAATTAAAATGAAGAAGGTAGAGATCAAACACTTCTTAGTTCTGCTAAAATTTTTGTGGAAATTAAACTAGTGTATTGGTCCTTAAGGAGCAGTTGGCATAAATATTTGATTCCTTATCCTGTTACTGTGCTGGGCCTTCAATAAGTAGTTTATTGGTACCAGATGATGCTCTTACTTTTAAGCTGATTATTCCCTTATCTGTGTGGTTCACATAGCAAGCTTTGTTAGGCTTGGTGCTTGAGAGAACACACATCTAGTCAAGAACCCTATCTTTCCTTTCACAGTGGAGGTTGAATATGGCAAAGCAAGAGACTTCCTGGATTCTGAGTGAATACTTTTTTATTCTGCTGGGGCAGAACCAGACTGCCTTCTAATCACATTAGTATAGTACGTTCATGAGAATGTAGACTATAATTAGTTGATAAGTCTCCCTTTACAAGTTACCATGAGAGACTTTTACAGTCAAGCAAGGTTATGTGATTTTTAAAAATAAAGTTTGATATTGTGAAATACAAAAACCTAAGGACTCTCCTTTACAGGTAGAATTTCTTTTGTGGTAGCTTGCATTGTGCTTAAATAGACCTGAAGTAATGGAAGGCATGTTTAAAAATAAGGTAGGGAGGGAGTAGTTTAAATCTATCTTGCACAAAAAATAAATATTGAGAGGTCCTTTGACATCTGTCAGAACCCAGGGAGAGAACTCAGTGCCATATGTGTAAGGGATTTCAATAGAAGTGAGAAACAGCTTCTTTAAGGAGCCTGCTTTTGCCTTTCACATCTTGGTGCAATTCTCATGTGGAAAAAGGAGCAGAGCTACTTTGCTTGTTCCTCAGGCATAGGAAAGTGGAGTAAAAAATAGTCTTTAGTGTATTATGACTCCTAGAGTTGGGAAGAAGTATTTTAAAGATTTTGAGGTACTATCTGGGGTGGAGTAGAGGATACTTATATGGATAATAAGAGTGACCTATTTTTTCCTTCTTTTCTAGGTGAGCTCCAAAGAAGTAAATAAGTTTCAGATGGTGAGTTTTTGGTATTCTCCATGTCCCCCTTTTCAGGGCAAGAGTCAGCCTAATAGTGAACACTGGATTAAGATTGCTGTTTGGATTCATTGCTCTCCTGTGATAAATTTTACCAACTTTTTTTTTTTTTTGCTGGGAGCGGCTGGCTGGTAGGGTAGTTTTACTAATATTTTTCAAGTAAGAGCTGCCAAGCTGTGAATTTCAACACCAATATTGTCTTCCTTTCTAATTTTTTAGTTATATTGTGTTGTCTTAGGCTTCAGATATACTCTACTTACAGTATAGCTGAGCAAGAAATTGCCTGAAGTTTTGCTTAAAAAAGTAAAAAATGTGTAACTTACTGTGGGTGAGTGTTGCAGAAGCTGCTATAGGTTGAGCATCCCTAATCCAAAAATCTGAAATGCTACAAAATCTAAAACTTTTTGAGTACCAACATGATGCTCAAAGGAAATGTTCATTGGAGCACTTCAGATTTTGGATTTTCAGATTAGGGATGCTCAACTTGTATGGGTAGTCTGCAAATACTCCAAAACCTGAAAAAATCCAAAATCTGAAACACTTGTCCTAAGCAGTTAGGCTAAGGGATACTCGACCTGTACAATGTGAAAGAGAGTGTTTTACACTCAAACCATTATATTCTTTATCAGTTAGTCTTTCTGATTTTGGCTACCCTAAATCCATTATGGAAATAGGGCAGCAGCGCCACCAATTCACACATCTTCCTGCTAAAGTCATGTTCTGTGTCTTTCAGGCTTATTCAAACCTATTGAGAGCTAACATGGATGGGCTGAAGAAGAGGGACAAAAAGAGCAAGAGTAAGAAGAGCAAAGCGGCACAGTGAAGGGCACCAAATTTCCTGCTTTCACCAACTAACCACTGAATTGCTATTTTTCCTTTGGTTTTTCCTTTTGGCCACAAAGCAAGGTTTCTGGGTCCCCCACAGTAACTGTTTTCACGTGAGTTTAGGGTTCTTTTGGAAAGAACAAGGTTGTAATGTTTACAGTGTAGTTGTGGTAAGAGGCCAGTTTATTTTAGATCTGGCTAATTGGTCTGGGCTGCATGATTGTATATTCCTGGATTATAGTTTAAAAGTCTCTGTAGTCATCTCTGTGAAGAGCAATTTATCATTAAACCTGTCTATTTATCAGTACTGACTGTCTCTTATTTATTCTTTTCCCAAAACTTTTTTAATAGTTGTGTCAATAACTACTAATTTTGGAATGATATGATTAATGAATAGGCTTTATTCCTATCTTCTAGGTTACCAGAATTGAAACCTTCCACGATAGAAAAAGTCATGTTATCTCATGGGTATTCTCACCTGGCTGTACAATTTTATCGTCATAGTTTCTTTAGCAAAATTTGAATGAGTTCTCATAGCAAAATGAGAGTTTGCTTAATTATCTTAGGATAAATATATTACAAAATCCTCAAGAATAGATTCCAAGGTAGTAATGAATTTTGGTTTCCTTATGCCCTTTAGTTTGGACATTTTTTATGTGCTTAGACAATAGGACCAAGAGAAGAACAAGGCTATTGTGTTCCAGCTCCATAAAACCATTAGTATTAATAAATTTGCAATTAAAAAGCAGCAGATATATGAAAGCATTTATTATATCCAAAAAGATAAATTCACGATATATTACACATGAAAAACTCACAAAGCTCAACTTTGTAGGGCAGCTTCTTAGAATTTAAAGTTAATTTAAAATTACAATGAATGTACAACATTCCATTATTCCAATATAAGCCCCTGTCTGTTTGAATAATGTAATGACAGTTCTTTAGGGTTAAAATAAGATTCTGTAGTAGTCATCTCTGTAGCTATATAGGAATAGCACAGACACCCTGCAAAAGAAGAGAAAAGGTAGATTATAAGGACAGTTTAATGGGTGAAGAACAGAGTTAATAAATTATTTTTAGAACACTTAACTGTAGAAGCTTTGTTTAATCAAAAACAAGATGGAAACCTAGTCACTAAGAAAATTACCTAAATTTTACACAAGCTCTGACTGGCAAGGGTCTGCAGTATAAGGCCTTAAACAAGGAGACCACCATTCACCTCACAGGCTTCCTTGTTGCCTTTAACTGGATAACATGAATGACACAAGGACATAAAGCAAAACAGTTATAGCTATTTTCTTTTATTTAAACATACTTTCATTTTTTTTTTTTTTTTTAAAGATGACCGGTAAGGGGATCTTAACCCTTGACTTGGTGTTATCAGCACCACACTCTCCCGAGTGAGCCATGGGCGACCCCTAAACATACTTTCAGAAGTGAGTTATCTGGGTGAACAAAATTATAATTGGGATAGCTACTCCTAGGTCTGCTGTATTTTGTTATAGGTGAGATCATGGCCGTGATTCGCAGTCCAGACAAGATTTACTGGTTGTCAGCTGCAGTTCTAACAACAGCTTATCAGCCATCAGACCTCAACAAGATAATAAAATATGCATCACTCTGAAATCCCGCCCTGACTTTTAACCGTGTGAAACCCTCTCAGCCTAAGTGATAACTTACCTTTTTTCTACTTTGATGTTATAAATTTCATCACAGACTGATTTGAGGTATCTTTGCTTTGGCAGGCGTGACAGCAGCTGCTTCACAGTTGTGTTAAATGCCTGTTCATCAGCATCCCACTAGGAGAAAATAGATAAGACTTAGCAACAAAGGCACTAGGGTTTATTAACTGGCTTTTTCTGGGTCACTGATGAAACCAATGCCATTCCCCTTTCAGGTATGCCAGAAGAATCAGTTATAGGGAGATAGTAGAACTGGTGGGGAGCTGCTGGGGCTCCTCCTTTGAAGCATCGGTTTTCTTCAGAACAAGACTGCTTAATTAGAGCCTGATGAATAATGCTGCAGTCCTGGTGTGCTAATGTGACTTTAGACCAGTTGTTGCTGCTACTGTTTACTTTGTGTAAAATGGAGCTGTCACCCCAGTGTGTATTCAATTGATTGGCTCACAAATCAGCAAATTGCCAGTATAGTGCTATATGTTTGTAAGAGAGGAACAGAAAACATAATATGAAATATTAGTTTTGGGGCAAAGTTCATTTTTTTTTTGTAGCTGGCCATTGCAGAGATCCAAACCCTTGGCCTTGGTGTTATAATACTGTGCTCTAACCAACTGTGCTAACTGGTCAGCCCCAAAATTCATTTTTAATCTAATCTGTTACTAAACACTCTAGATAGACAAAAGAGTATTTGACATGATGTTGTAAAAATCAGCTATAGCTATGATTAAAGTTAATTATTCTTAATAGCAAAGGTACCTTCAAAGTTTTAAGAGTTCTTATTTAGGCTATTTGATGATAAAGGTATGTACCTATTAAAAAACATAAAAAAGGACCTAAATTAATTTGAATCTTAAAAAGCCACTTTCTAGAAAAGTATGATTCCCTCAATATAGGATTTAAGAATACATATCACATAAAAGGAACGCTGTTACTAAATTCCTGGAACTTCCAGAAAAAGACTACCACTAAGAAAGTTTAATGCTGTTTTCAATTTTCTTTTGGCAAATTAACAGCAAGGATTTGGGATTTTAAAGGCCACAGTGCAGAAGAACTCATGTTACTTACCTCTAATGACAAAAACTGTAAGATTGTTTCTTTGGGTAGATCCACCTATGAATCAATACACAGAAATGTATATCATCTATCAGGGAGCTGTACGCAGCACTTATTGACCTATGACTATGGTATCACTTTGGATGGAGCATATTGACCTATGACTATGGTATCACTTTGGATGGAGCAATATGAATAGGTCTGGCGGTCTGGGATGCTGGCGTGCTATAAAACAGACTTAATGAACTATGCAGGGATAAGACCTCAGCACTGGCAAACTAATAAGCAGTGGAAACTACTCCCCATCCCTACACACCACACTCCAAAGGTTTGACACTGCTGCATATATTCAGTGTAGCCTTAGTTAAGGCAAAGGCCTGAGAAGCAGAAAAATGGTATTCATTTCCCCTTTCCGTCTTTCAGAGGAAGTAAGAGGAGAAATAAAAAACCTTCCATTTTCTCCCCAGTTTTTTACAGGTTTAGATCGCATGTAGTTCACATCAGTGACAAGACCTACATCCAGGTACTGCTGACACTGAGCAAAAAAGCCCTGAATTCTGAGGCATCTACTTTGACAGTATGAACAAGAAGCTATCTTCAAAATGTTAAAGAAAGGGACTTACAGCCAAAATTTCAATTTCACTGCTTTTCTGTTGTAAGTTGGCAAGGGAGGTCTGCAGTCGGGTTTGTACCTGACAAGAAGAAAATGGAATTCAGAACATGTTACACCAAGCCATTTTTCCAGGAAACAATCACAGGGTGACAAACCAAAGCCTAGAAAGGATCCTGAATAGTATTTAAAGATTTGCTCTTAATCCACCTTGGAAAGAGCCATTATAATCTCAGAGGAAATGAGATTTTATAACCTATCTTGATCATTTAATAATCCTTTTTTGTTGCTTATTTCTTTATAATTTTGAAATGATATTAATAAAGACTCAGTGCAGAGAAGTCATGCATGTGAAAGCAGAGAGATTTTAGAATTAAGCTAAATTTGGTAAAAGGGGAGGGAGGTGACAGCAATGAGAACATGGAACTCAAATATGGTAGGTGATGAAGGCAGGTGGAAGATGGGAAAAATGGGCTTCCACCCAAATCCTGAGAAAACAGCTAGCAGAGCTTACAAAAATCAGGTACCTGATCTTTTCTATTTCAGTCTAGTTCCATTTCTAAATAATGACTGCTCTCTTAACACTCACCCTTTCCCACAGCTCCATAGCACACTGTCACACTCATATTCAATATATTTAGCTTCACATTCTATTATTTTCTTCTATTGTTCTCTATATAATGCACATGCTTCTAAGGCTATACACTTTTTGAGGACTGGGGCTATGTCAATGTCTTTATATTTTACATGGTCCTTAGCACAACATCAGGCACAGAGCAGATACCAAACCCATGTATGGAATGAGAAACCTATCTCAAGTCTGTGATCAGCCTCTTGCCATTTAGAACAAAATCAAATAAATCCCTACTTCCCCTTGAGCCAGATCAAAAGTTTTGTTTAGATGCAGTCATTCCGACCACAGGTGCTTCCAGGTGCCTACAGTGCACACTGATGCCTCCCCAGAGGACAGATGGGGCCAAATCCTGGCACCAGAGAGACACTTTGTGTTGATGAAATTTGGGAAGTCACCAAGTTAGGAAAGTGGGAAGAAAAATATTTCCAGGAAACTCCACGTTTCTTATTTTCCTTTTCTTTCTCCTCTGTAGTTCACATTAAAAAGCCAAAGACACCTGCCCGGTATACCTGAGTTTCATATCGCCTCCTGGTGCTGGCTGACAGTTTCTCCGGGGCTATCACACTCACTAGGGGAACCACGGTTGCTCCATGGATTTCAAACAAACCTGAGACAGAGAGAGTTTCAGAATGCCTTATCTGGTCCCACTTATTCTGGTCTCACACACCACAGAGAGAAACAGAGTTTACTAGTAAAATCCTGTAGTGCTTCTAAGGGCTAGGTCATGTCTGGGCCTTGTTTTCTATCTCTGCAACCACCAGCACTTGGCCAGGGAAGAGCCCAGAACCCCAACACCCAGCACTTTTGATGCTCGTTCTCCTCAGGTGGGGGCGGGGGTGACGAAGGCATAGGAAGGCAACGTGAGTCACCAAAACCTCATGAGCCTGAGAAAATCAAAATGAACATCCCCCAAACTCTAGTGCTTCTTTAAATTCCTCAAAGTATATGAAACCTGAGAGTGACACAAAGTTTATGCTAACAGAAATGAACAGTAAAGGGGCCGGCCTGTGGATCACTTGGGAGAGTGTGGTGCTGATGACACCAAGGCCACGGGTTCAGATCCCTATATAGGGATGGCCGGTTCGCTCACTGGCTGAGCGTAGTGCTGAAAACACCAAGTTGGGGGTTAGGATCCCCTTACCAGTCATCTTTAAAAATAAATAAATAAACAGTAAAGACCCAATTCTATTAAAAGCCAAATATGTCTTCTCGTGGGCTTAATTGGAATACTTCTTTTTCAATAGGTTGACAGAGGTGATGAAACTAAAGGCATAACCATCACCACTGTTTCCTCTTGCCTTTCATGAAAACCAAACGTATATATTGTCTTTCTCCAAGGAATTTCAAAACACATTTCTCCAATCCTATGTATGGTGAAAATTTCCAGGAAAATTATCCACATTTCATTTATACAATAAATTGAATCAAAGGAATATTAAGCCAATTTTAAAAGTAAGACAGTAAGACAGATCCTGACGTATCAGTATCAGAAGAGTCAACTGAGTCCCAGCTGTTTTATCATTTTCTAGGATGTGGGTTTCAAAACATAGGAATAAGTTCCACGTGGTACATTTATTGTACATATGTTATTTTAAAAATATATTTCCAGTATCACAAGGAGTAGTCACAGTCACAAGTGCTTACAGCAATCAAACATACAAGCATTATTATGTTCAGATTATAATTAGTAATTATACCTGAAGCATTAGAAAATGACCCCTTCAGATTTTGCACTGCTAGATTATCAGAAGCTTCTCTAAAAACAAGCAAACAAAACCAATTAGAAAACAGCCTATAAGGGAAAAGCAACACAGATAACTTACAGTGACCTACATGTATAGTGAGCCACTTTTCTATGAAATATAAAAACCTATTTCTCTTGTTTATTAGTGGGAGGAAAAACAAAAACAACAAAAAATACGCACTTAGTTATGCTTTTGGTCATGAGCAAGTAAAAAATTATAAAGGATGTCACTGCAAGTTAACAGATGCCTAAAGAAAACAGTCTGATTTATTCAGCTGGGTCTGAAATCCTGGCTCAGAACAAGAAGCTAATTTCAATGAAATATAATGGGTGTTCTTTCCGCTCCCCTTGTAATACAGGGAAACACTAGCAACAGCATGCTCCACCTTCATTATGGCAGCAGCCTTGCCGACCACCCACAGGAGAACATTTGGTAAATAAGGATATTCTTTCACAAGCTGTGAATGGCTGTTCTTTCAAATTCTGTGAATTATATAGCCTTTGAGAGATACAATAGCACTCTGTCTTGGGAAAACAGAAATAATCATTTGCGTGGAGGAAAGATTTTGAACCTTTCCCTGCTAAAACTAAATCCCATCTAGCCTTTTAAGTGTCTTAACAATGTTCGCCCATAATCACTATTATTTAGTTGGCTATTTTTTGTTTTCTCTTCTAAGCTTCTCTTTGATTTGATCTGTAATTCTAATACCTGGTGAATTCAAGAACATTACATTCCCCCAGAAAAGCCTAAAGGGTAAACTTATTAACAGAAAGTACAAATGGGAAGGGGTGGGGGCACGGGAGGAAGAAAAAAAGCAAGGAGGTTTACTTTCTATAAGCTAGGATTTCTCAGTCTTGGCACTATTGACATTCGGGGCCAGATAATTCTTTGTGTGTAGCAGGGAGGGTGTCAGTCCTGTGCACTGTAGGATGTTTTAGCAGCATCCCTGGCCTCTACTAGATATCAGTAACCGTTGTGACAACCAAAAATGTCTCCAAGTGTTGCCAGATGTCCCCTGGGGGATGAAATCACTACTGGCTGGGAGTCACTGATGTCAGCCAAAAAAAGAGTGTTGTACTTTCTAATTATGAGCACATATGGGGCCGGCCTGTGGCTCACTTGGGAGAGTGTGGTGTTGGCAGCATCAAGGCTGCAGGTTCAGATCCCTATATAGGGACGGCCGGTTAGCTCACTTGGGAGAGTGTGGTGCTGACGATACCAAGTCAAGGGTTGGGACCCCCTTACCAGTCATCTTTTTAATAAAAAAAAAAAAAAAAAAAGTTATGAGCACATATGTAAGAGTTGCAAGTGTACAGAAAAGTTTAATGAAGAAAGTTGATACGTTTCTTTTTTACTCCAATTAAAAATTTGGTGCATCCTTCCAGACATTTTCCTATGTATAGGTTATATATTTTGGTTAAAATGAAAAAGGGCATGTTCCTATTGTGAACATGCCTCCATGTCAATAAACTCAGCTTTACTAGAATGATCATTTTTAAAGGCTGCACAGGATTTCACAGCATTTCTCTTCTACTAATCTTCTATTAATCTTCTACTAATGCATATTTTGATATTATAAAGGAGAGATTCTCAAAGTGTGGTCCAGGGACACTTGGAGGTCCCTGAGATTCTTTTGAGGGGTCTACAAGGTCAAAACTATTTTCAAAAATAATCCTAAGATGTTAATTGTCCTTTTCACTCTCGTCCTCGACAAACGTGCAATGGAATTTTCCAGAGACTACATGATGTGTGACAGCACAACAGATTGAATGCAGAAGCAGATACGAAAATTGTTTCTTCTATTACAGCAATAAAAAGATCACAAAAATGTAAAACAATGCATTAAAGAGGTTTGTGAATATGTGAAACAATGCTGCTTTTCTTACTAAATTTATTTTGTTTTGGAAAATAGTTATTTTCCATAAAAAATGTTATGTAAGTTAACATGTAATGTAATTATTGTTACCTTAAAATGAATAAATATGTATTTTTTAAAGGCTTAAAATTTAAATTATAACACATAAAATATTGATCTATATAACCCACATAAACTAAAGTTCTTTGGGGTCCTTAAATAATTAAGGATATAAAGGCAATGCCTTGATAGAGATCTTTATACATACCCCCATGAAATAAATTTTACTATGAATTCCTCGAAGTGGAATTGCTGGGTCAATTTTTTAAAATTTTTAGTTTTAAGGGTTTGAACTTACTTTGCTAAATTCCTGTCTAGACGGTTGAACTGATTTATACTCCCGTAATGAGAGATCTTTTCCCAGGACATATTATATCTTTCAAATTATAGGGAAAAAAGACTCCTGAAGTTTGATGATTAACAGACAGAATGCGATAACGGCAGGTAGATTTGCGCTCCTTAGGCCTTTCAAAAAGATAAAATATTCTTGGAAATGTTATGGAGGACAAATGTTGCAAGCAAGATATGAGCAGTCTTATACAAGTGCATCATGTAAATAAACTGCTGACCGAGTTTTTCAGAAGCAATAGAGTGATTCATTAAAAGTAATCCTGATCTATCTTTATTTCTCAAAAGGATCAAATTGACTTTTAAAATAAATGTATGTAGGTTCTTTATAGATAATCACAGCAGCTTTTGTTCACTGTTACCTGATATTCCTGTCATCACTGACTTTAGTCCTCAGTTTCTGCACAACATGGTCTACAAGATCGGTCTCCAGCACGCGCTTCTCTGTCTGTCTGTCCTTCTCAAAAGACTTAACCTTAAAGAGAATGAAAGAGTTCATCATTTGGAAGCTTCTGAAGCCAAAAAGCTGGCTCAGAGTACCACAGTAAGATTGCTAAGTGAACAGGTTCGGGGTTCTTAACCAGTGGCATTTTGCATTGTTTGGGGACATTTTTGGATGTTGCAATGGTGGGGAGTGCTACTGGCATCTAGTGGGTAAGAGGCCAGGGATGCTGCTAAAAAATGCATAGGGCAGCCCCCCACAACAAAGAATTATCTGGCCCAAAAGGTTAAAAGCATTGCTGTTGAGAAACCTGGTCTGGACTAGTTTATCACAGATGGTAGAATTAGAAAACAACAACAACAAAAAGGCCAGGATGAACCAACTCCCAACCAATCAAATGAATCATTTGATTCATTCACATATCCTTCCCCTTTGAACATTCTCTGGTCGATCACCAAGGTTTCTCAGACCTCAGCATTATCCACACCTCCTCCCTCTCCTTTCCAAACCCAAGTCCTATCGTCCCACTTTCATGATACCTTCCCTTTCATCTTCACACCCTTGGCCAGCACCCTACCTTGGTCTGGCCTAGCCTGATATCCTTCACCTTGCTATCCCTCCCTCACTCCATTCCATACTACACATTCCCTGCAGATTAATTTTTCTCAAATACAACTCTGATGTCCTCTTCTGTCTAAAACATACACGGGCTTCCCGTTAGCTGCTAAATAATGTCCAAATTCCTTGGTCTGGCATTCGGGCTCTCCGTGATCCTAGCTATAACCATTCTTTCCTGCTGAATACCCTTCTTCACAATCCCTCTGCTTCACCCAACACTGCAGGCCTGCCTCTAACTTTGGGACAACCTACTGAAAGAATAACCATCACCTTTGCTATTCTCTCTGCTTAGGTGCTTTTAGCACTTATCTCTATCCTATCCATCCTGGAGGATCCAGCATAAATTCCACCACCACCCTGAAAATTTCCCTGCTGCTTCTGACAAACTCTCAGGCTGAGGAACCCTCAGAGAACTTTATCTGTAGGACTCTGATTTTCTAGCCTTTCAGCATCTTCTAGCTCGTAATCATGCACAAATGCTTTACGTTCCCTACCAGATTATAGGATCCCTGACAGCAGGGCCTGTAGCTTGAATGTCTCTGTATCCTCCATGACCCTACCTTCAATCCCACTCACGCTGTGAATGCATCAAATACATTTGGCGAATGGATAGATGAAGTGATGTCTTGCTTTTCAAATATGAAGATGACGCTACTGACCCACCATTAATAGAGGCAGAAGCAAGATTCAGAAGTGCTTGACAGGCTGGAAAGATGTACCAAAGTGAATAAACTCACATTTAACAGAGATAGACATGAAGTCCTATAACTAAAGCCCTCATAATAGAAGGCCGGTCAGACATGGTGATAACTGCTGAAATGGCAATGGGTTTTAGTTGATGATAAGTTCAGTATGAGGCAAAAGAGCCACATGGTTGCTAAGAGTTAGCTCATTCATAGGCTATATTAGGAGAAGTATGGTGTCTAGACTGTGGGAGGTCAGAGACCCTTCCCATTTGTCAGAACATGCTGAGAGCCCTCTGTAGCACACTGAAAGACAGACTCTGACAAAGTATAGTGTGTTTAGAGGAGGTTAACTAGGAGGGCCAAGGATTTGGAAACCATGCTATGAGGAATGTCTTAAGTATTTGGAATGTTTAAGCCAGAAAAAAGGACACTAAGTGGCATGGCAGCTGTATCCTAAAATTTATTTCAGAGAAGAATTCAAGTTTTTATTGTGATTATTCTTGAGGGAAGAACTAGGGCCAATGAATATAAATTTTGGGAAGCACATTCTGATTCAAGTTTTAAAAATTTGCTAATAATTATAGCAGTGCATTATGACACAGGAATTATTCAGCAAGGCTAGACATTCATTTCTTGGCAATATTTCAGGAGCAATCACTGCTCTGGGAGAGGCTTGATTTGTGGGACTTAGGGTCATTTATGATCTTGTAACTAAGAAGCAGACCGTTAATAGAGACTTCCAAATCTGCCTATGAAGGATTGAGTGCTATGAGAATTACCCTCCTGCCTTAAACAACTGGAAAACCAAACAAAACATATCAACAGTGGTTCTCAGACACTGGACAAGCAGTGGAGGACTACTGTCCCTGATAGAAGGGAAATAAAGTGAGCCCCACAACTGCCCTGGTATAGTGTGCTGAGGGAGTTTCCAGACTGTGGCGCAGGGAAGGGGAACCTAAATAGCTGAGGGGACCTCCTGAGGGCAAGCTCAGGAGTCCTGCTGAGTTGAGAAGATAGACCAGAGTTTAGGTAGGTCAAGATGGCTAGAAACTGTGGGGCAGAGGACCAAGGAGGAGAGAGCTACACACTCACAGAGAAATAAAGATTTCTAAACCTCTGCAGAAGAGTTCACTTGCAACTTTGGCTGAGTACTAATCTGTGCATGGGTGAGAGGAAATTATCCAAGGCTCAGGAAACAACCACCAGAAATGAGTAGGCATAATAATTTCTGGAACTCACAGGGCTGAGAATAGTTCTTGTTCTCACCAGAGTGGAGAAGGCTCATAATACACAGGGCTTCAGGCAGAATCCTCCAAAGGGTACCTTAGTAGTGGGGCTAAATTAGTCCTAGACAAAAGCTTCCCTGGACCTGCCTTAACAAAGCTTAAAATCAAGCTTGGGAGGGAACAAACAGAATCTAAGTATCTTACCTACATCAAAGCCCAACAGTATTTATAGGAACATAAGAAAACCGAGCACCCAACAATGTAAAATTCATAATGTCCAACAACCAATCAAAAATTACTGGCATGCAAAGTGATAGGAAAGTAAGACTCATAACCAGAAGAAACATCAATAGATAGAAACAGACCCAGAAATGTCAGAGATGATGGAATTAATTAATACACAAATACCCTAAAACAACTATTATAAGCCTTTTAAAAGATGTAAAGGAAACAAGAACTATGATAAGGAGATAAAAGACAGACATAAAAAAAACATAAACGTAACTTGTACAGATGAAAAAAAACACACAGTATCTGAAATGAGAAATGCACTGGACAGGGATTAATAGATTAGATATTGCAAAATAAAAGGTCAGTGAACTATCCAGGATAAAGCAGAGAGAGAAGAAAACAAACAACCCCACCCCCCAAAACCCCAGAGCATCCATGAGCTGTGGGGTAATAACAAATGATTAACATGCTGTAATCAGAGCTCCAGAAGGAAATGTGAAAGAAAGGATAGAAATATATTTGAAAAAAATAATATCTAAAAATTGCCAAATTTGATGAAAACTATAAACCTACAGCTTAAAGAAGCCCAACGAATAGCAAGTATTAGAAACATAAAGAATACCACAAAGAGGCAGGTCATAGCATATAAAATTACAGAAAACCAGTGGTAAAAGAAAATCTTATGAGCTTCCAGAAAATAAAAAAGATATACTATACACAAAGGATCAAAGCAGACTTTCTGACATAAACCATCATGTCAGAAGACAACACAACACATCTTCAAAGTGCAAAAAGAAAAAAATGTCAACCTGGAATTCTATACCTAGGAAAAATATAAAGGATCAAAGCAGACTTTCTGACATAAACCATCATGTCAGAAGACAACAAAACACATCTTCAAAGTGCAAAAAGAAAAAAATGTCAACCTGGAATTCTATACCTAGGAAAAATACCTTTCAAAAATGAAGGTGAAATAAAGACTTTGATATCAGACCAATAACAGCTGAGAGAATTCATTACCAGCAGACCGGTATTAATATTAATCTTAAAGGGAAGTCCTCCAGGCAGAAGGGTAATGGTATCAGAATGAAATCTGTCTCAGCACAAAGGTATATACCGCCAGATATGGTAACTATGTGGGTAAAATATAAAGGACATTTCTCCTCTTATTTTAAAAGCCTTTTTTTTTTTTAAAAAAAAGATGACCAGTAAGGGGATCTTAACCCTTGACTTGGTGTTGTCAGCACCATGCTCACCCAGTGAGCTAACCGGCCATCCCTATATGGGATCTGAACCCGTGGCCTTGGTGTTATCAGCACCACACTCTCCCGAGTGAGCCACGGGCCGGCCCTTAAAAGCCTTTTTTAAAAGATAATTGATTAATTAAAAACAAAATAGTAATTCACTTTCTCCAATAAGAAACAATTCAAAGGGAGAGCTAAAGTAATGGATTTCCACCCCCACACAGGCCAGGGTCTCAGGGGGAAGGTGGGTGCTCCACAGGTAACATACAGTTTGGGAATTCCAACCACTGAATTGTGAAGAATTTCTTGTGGTCTTTACCTTGACGTGGCTTCCTTCTTTATCTGAGACGAGGGCCACATAGGTGATTTCATGATGTCTGCAGTACTCTTGTAATTCTTCTTGGGACTGAAACAAATAAACGCAGTGTGTAAGATAAACACAGAGCACCTGGAGCAGATTCTAGTAATTAAGGAGAATGAAAATACTGTTTTCAATTGTATTCTCAAAGTGAATTACTAAATATGCTGACTTCAGGGGACAAAAATATTAAGCAAGAAGAGCACAGAATTCAAAGGAGGAACAAGACCTCTTTTGCCTTCCTTACTTTCATGATTGTTCTAAGGGGCCATGAACCATCAATGAGGTTGGGACATAGTAAGAGGTTTTCAAAAGCTTCAAGTGGAAGCTCATGACACCTCCAATTGAAGGTGTCAAAAATTATACCACACACACAGTGAAAAAGCTTTTTGAGGAAACAAAGTAAAGGAAACAAAAGAAATATTAGCAGGTGCAAAGCAGAACTGAAGCATAAAGCAAACAGGCATCAGGGCAGAGGAGGCTGCAGGGGATGCCACTGTGCAGAACCGAAGTCACTGGTCACTGGGCTTATACGTGCTGCGGTACAGAACACTTCTCTAACAATTTATGAAACAAGTGTACAAGTGGAAGAGGACATTGCTCTGTCAAGTGACTAAATATGATTGCTCAGCACACCTCCGATCTGAATTTTGATATGACACCCACACAAATGGATAGCAGCAGCTTCAGAAGCCTCTGGGCAGGTGATGTGAATGAAGCCAGAGGGAGGGTGGCACATGGTTGTCCCTGGTCACTGCCATGCTCTGGGACACCTTTAGTGTGGGTGAACATGTGCACAACCTCGGTTATCTCCTGGGACACACCCTTTCTGTGATTCGCACAGATTCGCACAGATATTAGTTATCTAAAGCCCCATTCTAAAGGGTAGGCAGGTGTTGAGGGGTCACTTTCCTTACCACCTTACCCAGAGCAGGGGTCAGGCCAGCACGCTGTGGGAGGTCTGAGGATACAAAGCCATAAATACACTAAACACAGAATGTCTGGGGAAGCGTGATAGGCTGGACAATGGCCCTGCAAAGACGTCTACATCCTAATCCCTGGAACCTATGCATGATCACCCTGTATTATCTGGGTGGGCCCAGTGTAATCACAGGGTCCATGTAAGATGCAGGCATGCAGATCAGAGTTAGAGAGAGAAGATACAAGGACAGAAGCACAGATCAGAGAGGAAAGAAGATGTACACTGCTAAGGTGGACGATGGAGGAAAGGGTCATGAGCCAAGGAATGCAGGAGGCCTCCTAGGAGCTGGAAAAGGCAAGAAAACAGATTCTCCCCTAGAGCTTCCAGAAGGAGCTGCCCTGCTGACACCTTGATTTTAATTCAGTGCAATTGATTTCAGACTTCTGTCTGCCAGAAAAGTAAGATAATAAACATGTGTTGCTTTAAGCCACTAAGTTTGTGGTAATCGGTTACTGCAGTAATCAGAAACTATTACAGGAAGCAACTCTAATGATGAAGAGAAAGGGTCTGACAGAATCTAAAGGTGTGGAGGACAATTTGTTATGGAAGCCGTAATGATGTGCACTTCACTTAGAGGCTCTTTTCATCCTGTTACCTGTGACCAGTCGTACATGATTTCTGCTGTGATTCCTGCTGTCCAGAGTTTCTGGGTTAGGTTGATGGCCCTGGACATGGACATCTGGCCAACACTTACAACCAGGAGGTCACAAGAGCTTACTGTAACCTGGATCAGAAACAGAGTGGTTACACTCAGAAGAGAGAGACTGCAGGCGTGGATGTGGGACCAGCACCAGGAGGGAGGCAGCAGTCAAGGAAGACAGGCGTTCTCCAAATCTTACACAGAAACATGGCTTTGCTTCCAACTGACATTGTCAGGAAAAAATGTCATAGCCAAAACACTTTTACATTAGTCTTTTAAGACTGAAATTACTTCAACTACCCTGAGCCATCAGGCAGATATTCTTTTCTTCTGGGAAAACTAATCTTGCCTAAAACACAAGGGAAAAAGTACCATTTCTAGCTTTGTAGATCACAGCAGGCTTTCTGAATGAGGGGCTTTGATAAGAGTCTGTCAACAACTGTGACATCTCCCATTTAGATAGTGCATTACAGATATGGAAAGTGAGGTTGGGGAGGGAGGAATGAACTGTCTAAGGCCACCTGGCCAGTTAGAGAGCAGGTAACAAGAACTGTAACGTGAGGACTGACACCAAGCGTCAGCTCGTCTCTCGTGTTAATTTCCGAAACCCTCGGTCTACAGCTGCCACCTCAGGGCTCCACGTGAATGACTACAACAGGCAAATGATACTTTTAGAAATGAAAGACATCTCAAAGCATGCTGGAAAGCAAAGCTGGAACTTACAGGCTCTTCCATGCTGAGGACAGCAGCAGATATCTTGTCTATGGCGACGCTGACTCCAATGGCAGTGGGAACTGGCCCCAGAGCCTGTGGTCCTCTAAACTGGGGAATCTATAGAGAGAGGCAAATAGTTCTGGTTATAAAATAGAGAAGAAACTGTGATTAGGGGGAGAGCAATAATTAAAGAACAAGCACTCTGTCAGCAGATTATCAACAAATTCAACAAAAAAGTATGTGTGTGTTTGTGTGTATAGTAAGAGAGAGAAGCAAGCATGCATGCAGATTTAGGAAATATTAACAAACGTTATATCTAGACCTGCACTGTTCATTATGGCAGCCACTAGCTACATGTGGCTACTGAGCATTTGGAATATGGCTAATCCAAACTGACATGTGCCGTACATGTCCATTTGTACTGGCTGCAAAGACTTAGAGTGGGAAAGAAAGATAATTCTTAGAAGTTTGTATACATGTTGAAATAATATTTGTGTTGAAATAATATATGTGTATAGGTTAAATAAAATATATTATTAAAACTAATCCCACCTGTCTCTTTTTACTTACTAATGTTACTAGATGGACCAACATGAAGTAGGTGCATTTCTCCCTATTCCTCCTGCTAAGTAAAGTTAAAAATCCTGGGCGTTACATATAAAATAGACATAAGACAACGCTGAAAGTGGAGAAAAGAGACTGGCTGGGCACCACGAGAGCTGAGGAACGATACATGGTGAGTTCCGTGGGTTTGCTCTTTACCTCACATATCCTGGGGCGTTACATATAAAATAGACATAAGACAACGCTGAAAGTGGAGAAAAGAGACTGGCTGGGTACCATGAGAGCTGAGGAACGATACATGGTGAGTTCCGTGGGTTTGCTCTTTACCTCACATATCCTGGATTGGGTGCTGGAGGAACTGGCAACCCAGAAATGCCAACAGAAACAAGAGCATCAATGAAAACTTGCTCTCTCTGGCCAAAGAGCCAGAAAGGAGCAACCCAGCAAGACAGAAAGCTTTTAGACAGTAACCGCCCTGCTCCAGCCAAACATTGTGGAAAAAAGCACCGGCCCACCCCCAGCCCTACTGCCTGAGCAAAGGCCGAGTAGGGAGCTCAGACACTCACCCTCACCCTCATGTTACGAGCCTCCCTCTACCAAACTCTGGCAGGGTGATCTCAGAGAAGAGCAAGTGGGGAGCCAGGACATTCACACCTGCCTGGGGGTAGTGCCTGCCCCTCCCCAAGTATCAGTGGAGGTAAGGATCCCCAGGACCCTGGACTTCCACCCTTTCCCAAGCAGTAACAGCCCATTCCTCTCTGCTGGGGTGGTGCCAGAGGAGGCTGAGTGGGAAGCTGGAATTTTCACCACTATCCAGCAGAAACAAGGCCTCCTGCCACCCCCCCTTACCTCCCACCATGTTATCAGTGGAGGCACTTGGGAAGTAGTAACAAGGCACCCCTTCCACCCTGGGGGTGTCTAAGGGGGCTGCATGAGGAACCTGGATCTTCACTCCCACCCGACAGCAGCAAGGTGCCCCCCTGCCCACCCTGGTGTGGAATCAGAGGAGGCCTGCTAAGAAAGATCTAAAGCTGCAGAGTCTCATAACATAATATGTCCCGGATACAACTGAAAATCATTCATCCTACCAAGAACTGAGAAGATCTCAGACAGAATGAGAAAGCCAATCGACAGACACCAGCACCAAGATGACACAGATATTGGAATTATCTAGGGATGTTTTTTTTTTTTTTTCTTAAAAGATGACCAGTAAGGGGATCTTAACCCTTGACTTGGTGTTGTCAGCACCACGCTCAGCCAGTGAGCGAACCGGCCATCCCTATATGGGATCCGAACCCGTGGCCCTGGTGCTATCAGCACCGCACTCTCCCGAGTGAGCCACGGGCCGGCCCTATCTAGGGATTTTAAAGCAACCGCCATAAAAATGCCTCGACAAGCATTATGAACAGGCTTGAAACAAATAAAAAAATGGGAAGTCTCAGCAAAGAAGAAGATCAAAACAACTCACTGGATGGGCTCAGCGGAAGACTGGAAAAGACAGAGGAAAGAGTCAGTGAAACTGAAGATAAAACTACAGAAATCACTCACCTAAGTAAGAGAAAACAGAGTAAAGCAAAATGTTCCAAAACGCCACAGACAAAACAAAAGATCTAAGATTTGTGTCACTGGAGTCATAGAATGAGAGGTAAAAGAGTGCAAGACTGAAAAAAACGTTCAAAGAAATAATGCCTGAAAACTCCTCAAAAATTGGCAAAAGACATAAACCTATAAAGATACTAAGCAAACACCAGACAGGATACATCCAAAGAAATTCCTGCCAAAACACATCATAATTTAATTTCAACCAAAAAACAAATAATGTTGAATGCCTCAAGTCAGAAACACCTTTCCTATAGGGGAAATAATTCAAATAATAGTGGATTTCTCACCAGAAACCAGAAATTTTGGATAAATACAACAGACTTTCTTCTCTTGAGTTTCTAAAATTATATTTCACAGTCAAAGCAAAAAATTTAACCCTGTTTGATGTGGATCTCAATGTATGTAGAGGAAATATTTAAGACAATTATATCATAAATGAGGCATGGGGTAAAGGAACATAAAGGAGGTATGGTTTCCGCACTTCATCTGAGCTGATAAAATGCTGATGTTTGCAGATCCTTGTGGTAATGGAATAGCTCCGCATCTTGATTGTGATGGTGATGACAGAATCTACACATGTGATAAGATGGCACAGAACTATGCGCATACATTGTACCCATGTCAATTTCATGGTTTTGATATTTTACTACAGTGATGCAAGGTGTAATTACTGTAGAAGTTAAATGGGTAAAGGGTTCACGAGACCTCTCTGCACTATCTTTGCAACTTCCTGTAAACTTATATTTTAACTACAGTGATGCAAGGTGTAATTACTGTAGAAGTTAAATGGTAAAGGGTTCACGAGACCTCTCTGCACTATCTTTGCAACTTCCTGTAAACTTATATTTTAGAAAAAGCTTAAAAAATTACAAATGTGGCTCACATTACATTTCTATTCCTAGATGAAAGATACAACAGTATCCAATTATATTACTGGCTCAATTTTTTGGTGTAGGTTTGAAAAATTTCAAAATAACAAGTTGAGGAAGAAATAAAGCCAAGCGAGAACAAATAAACAAATACAGGGGAAGGCCTCACCAGCAGGTCATATCTGCCACCAGCCGCAAGGATCTCAGGTAGAGCCCTCTGTCTTCGTCTGATGAAGGCCACAAACTGGAAGATGATTCCATTGTGCTGCTGGACCTTGTAAACTAAGCCCAAATTGATCAAGACCTGTAAAGTGAAATGCCACACGCATGTGTCAAGTGTGTCAAGATTCAGAATGTAGAATACAATGCTGAACATGCTGTTTTCCATCAACAGCATCAGAACAATCTATTTAGCATAAACAAAATATTCAGTAAGATCTGGCACAACATCTGTTTAACTGTAGCCTGCCAAGCAGGAGAAACTCTGCTGTCTTCCAGAATAACCATCTCTTGGAGGCTAACACAATATGAACCGCTGCATGATAGAAATCAGATGCTTATAAAGAAATCCTGATTTAAGCCAAAATTATTACTAGATAACAAATGCTCCAAAATATAAAAAAACTGAGATTTTTCTGGAAAAATCAGACACTAATAGTATTAATGAAATAAACTCATTAACCCCTTGTGCTATTATTAATGCTACAAATACGTAGTGCCATTATCAAACAGTTGCCAAACCTTTATGCCAAGTTTCTTCAACAATCCAACAACTTCCTCCAGATCTTTTAAGCCATACTTCACCAACTGGGCAACACCTGTTTTCTGTTTTATTAATGAATTTATTGTTGGCATTAGATCTTGCAAATCTCCCTTCTGCTCAATAAACTTGTAGAGTCGACACAGCTAGAAAGCAAAGAGGCACAGTTAGATGCCAACCTACAGCAGGGGAAGATTGCCTTTGCATTGTGTTTCTTACATGCAGGGGGACATAGCAGAGCTTGTGCTCCTCCAGGAGGGGAGATTTTGTGGTCAAAGGCGATTTTGGCCTTTGCCACAATCCTGACTAAGGAATATCTTTCCAACAATGCTAAAGCACCTTGCAGAAGTGCTTTAGACACATACCCCCAGTTTACTTCTATTCACAGGCATTCACTCATGGTTAACGCTGACCACAGCAAGGCAGGCTCTCGCACTAGCAGAGCCTCCATTATATATTTTCAGGCCAGGATTATTCCTCTCTCCCTGTCTCATTCTCATGAATTCCCATTACTATGGGCACACAGATGAGGGGGGACAGGAAGGCAAAGTCTGACTCATTCTAATACAGAACGAGCTAGAAATTCCCTGCCTTCCTTTGCTTGAATAGTTCAATTTGTAGCCTTGGGATACTGTCCTCTGCAGGTAGCCTCCTGATCAGTCCTTCTCAGACCCCAGCTCTCACCAGCTATACCCATGGTCTGCCCCAGAAGAGGGCAGTGGCTTGAGATGATCTACCTGAGAGCCAAGCAAAGTCCCTGGCACATAGTAGGAATAAGAGGAAATAACTATGATCTTAAAGCCAGAAAGAAAACTCCCAGGAATTAAGGCGGAAATTATTATTTTTTTTTCCTTTTTGTCTTTTTCTGTGTCCGGCAATGGATCGCAACCCTCAGTGTCGCCCCCGCACCAGACCGGGACCAGCAACGGGATCGCAACCCTCGGTGTTGCCCCCGCGCCTCGCCCAGCCAGTGAGCGGGAACCGGTCTGCATGTGGGATCCGAACCCTCGGCGGGAGCGCCGCCACGCCTCCCAAGCGGCGCACTATAGCAGTGTGCCACCGGGCCGGCCCAAGGCGGAAATTATTAAGGAACAAAATTAAAGCTATTTTGGGCTGGCCCGGTGGCGCACTCGGTAGAGTGCGGCACTTGGGAGCGCGGTGGCGCTCCCGCCGAGGGTTCAGATCCCATATAGAGACCGGTCTGCTCACTGGTTGAGCGCGGTGCGGGCGCGACACCGAGGGTTGCGATCCCGTTGCCGGTCGCGGTACGGGCGCGACACTGAGGGTTAAGGAACAAAATTATAGCTATTTTGGGCTGGCCCGGTGGCGCACTCGGTAGAGTGCGGCACTTGGGAGCGCGGTGGCGCTCCCGCCGAGGGCTCAGATCCCATATAGAGACCGGTCTGCTCACTGGTTGAGCGCGGTGCGGGCGCGACACCGAGGGTTGCGATCCCGTTGCCGGTCGCGGTACGGGCGCGACTCTGAGGGTTGCGATCCCGTTACCGGTCATGAAAAAAGACAAAAAGGAAAAAAAATTATAGCTATTTTAAGACCACAAGCAAGCAAAACCTGGTTCATCTATAAATTCGCACAGGAAGACTAAGCTGAATGAAGAATCAGCTTAACAGAGCTTAACATAATAGTTAATCATAAATAATTTCTATTTTTTAAAAAATACAAAAGATGTTAAAATCTCCTATAATCTATTTACTATATTAAAGATAAAAATTTTAAACTTAAAACCATGTCTTTGATTTAAAATTTTTTTCTTCTTAGTAAAATAAAAAATGATTTCTTCTCAAATTTTAACTTTAAACTACCTCATTAGGAAACTACCAAAATAATGTCTTTGATTTAAAA